>NC_091979.1:159008172-159138586 GCF_044704955.1 Pristiophorus japonicus | reverse complement strand
CCCACTTGCAGTGCTACAGGCCTCTGCCTAAAGTTGCCGAAACTCGCGGTTTGCACCGTGAATCCTCGTGCAACGCCGAGTTTATCAAAGTAAAGGCTGAAATTTAGGCCTAAAACAGTAGCGCATCGAAAATGGTAATTTTGGCGTAAAACTACTGTTTTCGCCGACAACCGAAACCCATAGTGTTTATTGATAAGCCATATTATTGGTGCAGTTTAGATGGAGCGTGCTTTTCTCTGCATCTGGACAGTGAAGTACCCGATCTGGAGATGTTCAATGCTTGTACAGTGTGGCAAAAGTGGAAAAGTGTTATATTCCCCATCACTGAGATCTTTCACTTTGAGTACAAAACAGCAGAGAGGCAGCTGATAGAAGAGCTTGTCGGCCGGCCCAACAACGCACTCCAGGTCCCTTCGGCCAGAGGATTCGACCCAACGATGCACTCTGGGTCCCTTCAGCCAGCCGGTCTGACCCAGCCTCACACTCCGGGTCCCTTCGGCCAGAGGGCCTGGCCCAACAACTCACTCCGGGTCCCTTCGGCCAGAGGGCCTGGGCCAACAGCTCACTCCGGGTCCCTTCGGCCAGCCGACCTGGCCCAGTGACACACTCTGGATCCCTTCAGCCAGCCGGTCTGACCCAGCCTCGCACTCCAGGTCCCTTCGGCCAGAGAGCCCGGCCCAGCCTCGCACTCCAGGTCTCTTCAGCCAGCCAGCCAGCTGGCCGGCCCGGCCCAAAGACAGGCTGTACCTGCCCTAGGTCGTTAGCGGTGAACACTGACTGGGTTGTAGACTACTGACTTAGATTTTAGACTTTTAATCAACTTTTAATTAACTTTTAATCTACATTTTTAACTTTTAATCAACTTGAGAAACTTTTTAAACCATTTGGGATAATTTTTTAAAAAACTTTTAAACAAGTTGGAGAATTTTTCTTTTGAAACCTCCAGAGAAACTTTTAAATAACTTTGGAAAAATTTGGAAGAAACTTTTAAAACGTCCCTCGGAACTCCAGCGGACAACTGACCTTCCTAATGCCTGCCCCCCAACCAAGCTTCGGGCCACCTACCATCAAGGGTGCTACTCGGCGCCGAGCTTGCAGCCAGCAACTCGCCGTAGGTAATTAGGCTCATACAGCAGTGCCAGGTCTCCAGTCGTCTTGGACCCCCTTGCCACAGGACCAAGACGCAGCTCTGTCAAGCCCGTGTGGTTGCTGGTTCAGCAGCTACCCCACGTTAAAAGAACTCGCGCACAGGCATCTTCCACTTCATTAACATGAAGTTTGGGACCTGGAACGTCAGGACCCTCATGGACAACTCCAACAGCGACAGGCCGGAATGCCGCAACGCCACAGTCGCCCGGGAACTTAGACGCTTTGACACCAACATCGCCGCCCTAAGCGAGACCCGGCGGACAGGGGAAGGCCAACTCAAGGAACAAGGTGGAGATTACACCTTTTTCTGGAAAGGAAAAGCAGAGGAAGAACGCCGGCATCAAAAATGAGCTGGTCGACAACCTCAAAGACTCCCCCTGCGGGGTTAACGAATGTCTCATGACTCTCCGACTCACCCTATCCCGAAACCAATGCGCTACAGTCATCAGTGTGTACGCCCCAACACTCGATGCAATGGATGAGAACAAAGACGGATTTTATTCCAACCTCGCAACATCCCTGTCCCGCGTCCCCGCGGGTGATAAATTGATCCTCCTAGGTGACTTCAACACCGGGTCGGCAAAGACACAGCCCTCTGGGGAGGCATGATTGGCAGAGAGGGGGTTGGGAAAGCCAACTCCAGCGGTACCGTACTCCTGACAAAATGTTTACAACATGAACTCCTCATCACTAATGCCCTGTTCCGCCAGAGGGACAAATGCAAGGCATCGTGGCAACCTCCTCGCTCCAGACACTGGCACCTGCTCGACTATGTCATCGTCCAAGCCAGGGATCGCAAGGATGTGCGCATTACCTGCGCCATGACAGGAGCTGACGACTGCTGGACGGACCACCGCCTAATCCGATCGATCATCGACATTAACATTGCTCAAAAGCAGAGGGGACAGCAGAAGCAGTGCCGCAAAAAAGTCAATGCCGGGGCACTTAAAGACCCAGCTAAGAGAACCCTATACAGCCAGCGCCTCACAGCTAACCTGGCGTGCTTTGATGACCCTGAGATGCTGAATGCCTCCAGGCCTCCATAACCAGTGCCTGTGAAGAGACACTTGGTCACTGAACCAGAAAACAACAGGACTGATTTGATGAAAATGATCAGGAGATCCAAGAACTAATAGATTGCAAGCGCAGAACATTTCTGAGCCTCCAGCAACAACCCAACTCTGGAGCAGCAAAGCAACATTACAGACGGCTCAAGGCTGAGGTCCAACAAAAAACCCGGGACCTAAAGAACAGATGGAGAAAGCACAGGATATCGAACAATTAGCTGACAGCCATGATATGCGAGGATTCTTCATCGCAGTCAAGGCTACCTACGGTCCAAACTCCCAAGGCCCCACCCCACTGCTGGCCAAGAACAGGGAAACACTCAAGGACACTGAGGCTGTCAGGGCCCGCTGGAAGGAGCACTTTGAAGATCTCCTCAATCGAGACTCTGCGTTTGACGCGAGTGTTCTCGACTCCATCCCGCAGCATACAACCCACCACCGCCTCAGTGAAACCCCAATGTTGCACGAGGTAGGTAAAGCCATAAAACAGCTCAAGAACAAGGCTACGGGAGCGGATGGAATCCCTGCTGAGGCGCTAAAGTATGGTGGAGAGACGCTGTTGGCGCAGATACATGTCCTCCTCTCTTTCATCTGGAGGAAGGAGAGCATGCCGGGAGATCTCTGAGATCGTGACCATTTAAAAAAAAAGGGACAAGTCTGACTGTGGCAACTACAGGGGAATCTCCCTGCTATCAGCCACTGGGAATGTTGTCGCTAGAGTTCTCCTCAACCGTCTTCTCCCTGTGACCCAGGAGCTCCTCCCAGAATCATAATGCGGATTTCGTCCCCTACGGGGCACAACGGACATGATCTTTACAGCGCGACAGCTGCAGGAAAAATGCAGGGAGCAGCGCCAGCCCTTTATACATGGTCGCCTTCGATCTTACAAAGGCCTTTGACACTGTCAACCGCGAGCCTGGTCCTCTGTTCCGGATACCTCCAAAAGTTTGTCAACATCCTTCGCCTGCTCCACGACGACATGCAGGCCATGATCCATACCAACGGATCCATTACAGACCCAATCCACATCTGGGCCCGGGTCAAACAGGGCCACGTCATCTCTCCAACCCTCTTCTCAATCTTCTTCGCTGCCATGCTCCACCTCAGTCAACAAGCTCCCTGCTGGAGTGGAACTAAACTGACCTGTATCCAGAGTGCTGTAATTTATCTGCGAGGTGCTTGAGAACAGCTTTTGCTGTTCTTCTTAAATTGCAACAGTGATTACAAAACAAAAGTAATTAATTGGCTGTGAAGTGCTTTGGATATCCTGAGTATCCTTCCAAGGAAGCTCCTTGCTTTTGTTCAGCATCTTTCCTGATAAACTGGTCAAGATAAAAGTCATAATGTCAATAGGGATATTTGGTAGCTATCAATTTGTTTCTCTTGCATTTAAAAAAAAGTACTGCTTTGATCGACATTAGGATATTTCCATGACTAAGCTGTTGCCATAAGTATTCAGTTTTGTGAATTGTGATATTTCAAAGGTTGGTCTTTAATTCCATTGTCATTCCTTTTATTTTTCAGTATCTATCTAGTGCCAGTTATGATGTGGAAGTTTGGTACTGTTTGTATTGGAAACACTGCAATCGATTACTGTATTTACGGTATGGTGGCCATTCATGTGGGTTGCAATTAGGCTAACAAAATATCTTTTGCATTTTCTTCACTCTCCTTGAAGGCATTTACTTATGCTAGGATATGGATTTTCAAACAACAGCAGTCTTCTGGCATCTCACCCAAATGGCTGTTTAACTGATGGACATCATCACATTGGAGTCTAATACTGCCCTTGCCTGCTGTCCACATATGCACATTTTCCAGCAGGAGTTAGCAGATCAAGATCAGGAATAAGAAACCTGGCTAACTTTTCAGTATTGTAGTCCATAGATATAGTCCAATTATAATACCCCCACTGAGATAAGATAATTCTGCACACATCATCAGTCAAATCTGCAACTTTCTTGATCTGGTTACCTTAGTACCATATTGGGTGGTGCATTTACTCACTTAATTACCCAGAGGGATTTAGAAAGTTATTGTTAAATAATAGGATCATTTTTAAAACCATTATCACAATTATCACTGAAGGTAGGACAGGTAGATAAAGAAAGAAAGACGTGCATTTATATAGTGCCTTTCACGACCATGGGATGTCCTAAAGTGTTTTACAGCCAATGAAGTACTTTTTGAAGTGTAGTCACATTATAAAGTAGGAAACGCGACAACCAATTTTTTCGCACAGCAAACTCCACAAACAGCAATGTGATAATGACCAGATAATCTGTTTAATAATGTTCATTGAGGGATAAATATTGGTCAAGACACAGACGGTAATTCCCCTGCTCTTTGAACTAATGCCGTGGGATCTTTTACGTCCACCTGAGGGAGCAGACGGTTTTGGTTTAAATGGCTCATTCGAAAGATGGTTGTTAAGGTGGTTAAGTAGGCATACAGAATACATTTCTTTATTAGCTGAGGCATAAAATATAAGAGCAGGGAGGTTATGCTTGAACTGCATAAAATGTTAGGCCGCATCTCGAGTACTGTGTCATCGTCGTCGTCATCACCATCATAGGCAGTTCCTCGGGATCGAGGAAGACTTGCTTCCACTCGTAGCATGAGTTCTTCGGTGGCTGTACAGTACAATACGAGAACTCGGTTTCTGTCACAGGTGGGACAGATAGTCGTTGAGGGAAAGGGTGGGCGGGGAGCCTGGTTTGCCGCACGCTCCTTCTGCCTGCGCTTGATTTCTGCACACTCTCAGCGACGATATTCGAGGAGCTCAGCGCCCTCCCGAATGCACTTCCTCCACTTAGGGCGGTCTATGGCCAAGGACTCCCAGGTGTCAGTGGGGATGTCGCACTTTATCAGGGTGGCTTTGAGGGTGTCCTTTTAACGTTTCCTCTGCCCGCCTTTGGCTCGTTTGCCGTGGACGAGTTCAGAGTAGAGCGCTCGCTTTGGGAGTCTCGTGTCTGGCATGCGAATGATGTAGCCTGCCCAGCGGAGCTGATCAAGTGTGGTCGGTGCTTTAATGCTGGGGATGTTGGCCTGGACGAGGACGCTAATGTTGGTGCTTCTGTCCTCCCAGGGGATTTGCAGGATCTTGCGGAGACATCGCTGGTGGTATTTCTCCAGCGACTTGAGGTGCCTACTGTACATGGTCCATGTCTCCGAGCCATACAGGAGGGCGGGTATTACTACCATGACCTTGGTGACAGTTTTGAGGGACTGATCTTCAAACACTCTTTTCCTTAGGCAGCCGAAGGCTGCACTGGAGGCGGTGTTGGATCTCATCATTAATGCCTGCTCTTGTTGATAGGAGGCTACCGAGATAAGGGAAGTGGTCCACATTGTCCAGGGCCACGCCGTGGATCTTGATGTTTGGGGGGCAGTGCTGTGCGGCGAAGACAGGCTGGTGTAGGACCTTTGTCTTACTAATGTTTAGCGTAAGGCCTGTGCTTTCATACGCCTCGGTAAATACGAGTACTGTCTACAGTTCTGGTCACTACATTACAGGAAATATGTGAGTACACTCGAGAGAGTACAGAGGAGATTTATGAGGAGTAGCCAGGGCAGGAGAATTTTAGCTATGAGGTAAGATTGCAAGGCTGGGGTTTTCTTTGGAACAGAGCAGGTTGAGGGGAGACTTAATTGAAGTGTATAAAATTATGAGGGGCCTAGATAGAGTGGATAGGCGGGACCTATTTCCTTTTAAAGGGATCAATAACTGGGAGTATAGATTTAAAGTAATTGGTAGAAGGATTAGAGGGGAGTTGCAAACATTTTTCACCCAGAGGGTGGTGGACTTCCTGCCTGAAAGGGTGGTAGAGGCAGAAACCCTCATCGCATTTAAAAAGTACTTGGATATGCACTTGAAGTGCCGTAGCCTACAAGGCTATGGACCAAGAGCTGGAAAGTGGGATTAGGCTGGATAGTTCATTTATGGCTGGCACATATGTGATGGGTCAAATGGCTGCCTGTGCTGTAAATTTTTGTGATTCTATAATTTGAAATGTTGTTGTGGAGTCTCATTAATCCTGTCACATTTGACCATAACATCTTGTTCAATAAAATACTTCATAGAAACATAGAAAATAGGTGCAGGAATAGGCCATTCGGCCCTTCGAGCCTGCACCACCATTCAATAAGATCATGGCTGATTATTTTAAGATTAAGATATGAGAATTGCTCAACCTTTGTGTCTACAAATTCTGCATTTTTTTTTAAAGTGTAAGTCATTTGACGAGTCCTGTGGTTAACCATTGAGAGGAAGAAGACAGACTTGCTTGAAGAGTACTTTGGTTAACCACTCTGTGTTAAAGCACAGAGACTGGCTTTCAGAAGTGACAATTTCATCTATTGGAAGGAGTTTAGATCTTTTCGTCATCATTTGCAGTAGAGGGGTAAAGTTGGAGCTTTATTTGCAGCTTTTATATTGAAGCCTGGACCATTCTCTGTACACTGATGAGGACTTTGTTCTCTGTCTGTAACATTGATTTTTTTATTTATTTGGTAAATGTTAACCTCATCAAGTTAAGGCACATCAGTGCTAGAAAATGGACCATTCCCAGTTTCGATGTATTTCAATGCAGCTCAGCTCCAACCCCAAGCAAGCAATCGCTACTGCATCAGTGTCTACTACTACACCACTTCCTATCCCAGCCATCCTGCGGCCCCTTTGATTGAGATCGCCAATTAATGTCAACTCATCCTACAAACTGCTGAGACTTATCACTCATTTCACATAGGACCCTTCCAGCCAACAGATGGTAGACTTCACCATGTCTGTCTAAGTGGGTTTGAAACCAGTATCCACCATTACATTACTTAGTCTTCCTCCGAAGGCCCCTCCCAATAGGCACATTTTATAATCTTGATTGATCAATTTATGGCATTATAACCTTTTTGTACACTGAAATGTATTAATATTAAGACCATTTTGACCCCATTGGCTGAAATTAACCCTTTAACCTGTAATGTTCAAATATTGTACATTTGATAAAATTATGAAAGCACATATTTTGTATTAAGTCCACTTTGGCCACCTTGTTTGAAATGACTTATTTAATCTGTAATCTTGAAATAATTTTTGTTCGATTAAAATTATGAATAGTGTGCATTGCTTAAACAATGGAAAACATGAATATAAATAAATTGAGCAGTTGGAACTGTTATAGTAAGGGTACCTATTTAAAACTGAGATGAGGAGGAATTTCTTCTGAGGGTTGTAAATCTGTGGAATTCTCTGCCCAGAGAGTTGTGGAGGCTGTGTCATTGAATATATTTAAGGCAGAGATAGACAAATTTTTGAGCGATTAGGGAATAAAGGGTTCTTGGGAGCGGTTAGGGAAGTGGAACTGAGTCCATGATCAGATCAGCCATGATCTTATTAAATGGCGGAACAGGTTCGAGGGGTCAAATGGCCTACTCCTCCTATTTCTTGTGTTCTTGTGACAATACTTACCCAACACTTTGTCTGGAATGATTTCATACTGATTTCAGAGAAGAGACAGCACGAACACTACCGAGTTCAGAGAACACACAGCGCTAACACTATGATTTCAGAGAATGCACAGCACTTACACTACCAATTTCTGACAAACCAGGCACGATTCCAAATTTGATTTCAGTTACGATCTTGAATGTGCACTACCTGAAAGGGTGGTGGAAGCAGATTCAACAGTATTTGAAATCTGTTTTCAAATCCCTCCATGGCCTCTCCCGTCTCTATCTCTGTAACATCCTCCAGTCCGACAACCCTCTGGGATATCTGTGCTGCTCCAATTCTGGCCTCTTGCGTGTCCCTGATTTTAATTGCTCCACCATTGGCTGCTGAAGCCCTCTGCTCTGGAATTGCCTCCCTAAACCTTTCTGCTCTCTACCTCCTTCCTTCTTTAGGATGCTTCTTAAAACCTAACTCTTTGTTTGCCCTAATATGACTCGGTGTTTTGTTTGACAAAGCTCCTACTCCTATGAAGCGCCTTGGGATGTTTTAAAGGTGCTATATAAATGCAAGTTGTTAATGTCATGAGGTAAGGCTAAACTTGAATTCATGACATGAGTTAAATGCAAGCAACAACATTAGTTCATAAAAATGTTGTAAAACTGTTGCATTTATTTTGGTCTTTCGGGTCCTTGGAATCTCCCAAAGAACTTCTCGGCTAATGAATTACTTTTAAATTGTAGTTACTGTTGTTATGTAGGCAAAAATGATGGCCAGTTTGCGTACAGCAAGTTCCTACAAACAGCAGATGAGATAAATGAGCAGTTATTTTGTGTTTGATCATGTTGGTTAAAATACAAATGTTGGCCAGGACAGTGGGAGACGTCCCTCGCTTCTCTTCAAATAAAAGTGCAGGATCGTCTATGTTCACCCAACAGGAAGATGGAGCCTTGGGTTCAATGTCTGATTCAAAACATGGTATCTCTGACAACGCAGCACTTCCTCAGTTTGGTACTGAAGTGTTGGTTTCGATGATGTGCTCAAGTTCTGGACTAGGTCTTGAATCCACAATGTTGTAGCTTTGAATGTTATTATTAAATTCCTTATCAGAATTTTAAAAGCTTGTCATTAGTAATATTGATCGGAGATTTAGATTAAGGAATGCAGCTTGTAATTTATAATATTTTTTGATAAAATTGAGCTTTTTAAGCTGTGTTTTTTCTTTATTCCCAAAAGAGGCTGATGTTTACACTTTTCTAGTTCTGGCTTTCTTGACTGACAGGAATCTAACAGTGAAATGGAATTCATTAGCATCTAAAAATGTAATTTGTGGCTAATAAGTGTGATCCTTTCTACAATAAAAAGGCTATAGGGCAATAACTTCAAAACAATCATTAAAAACTAGAAATTACACTGCTGTAATTATATCAGTACTGACTAGGAGCCCAATTTTGGCCATGACTTGCTCCAATTTTTTTTGAGTAAGTTGGTTTTTCTGGCGTAAGTTTTAAAAACGTCATTTTCCCCAATAAACTTGCTCCATAGAAACATAGAACATAGAAAAATAGGTGCAGGAGTAGGCCATTCGGCCCTTCGAGCCTGCACCGCCATTCAATAAGATCATGGCTGATCATTCCTTCAGTATCCCTTTCCTGCTTTCTCTCTATACCCCTTGATCCCCTTAACCGTAAGAGCCATATCTAACTCCCTCTTGAATATATCCAGTGAACTGGCATCAACAACTCTGCGGCAGGGAATTCCACAGGTTAACAACTCTCTGAGTGAAGAAGTTTCTCCTCATCTCAGTCCTAAATGGCCTACCCCTTATCCTAAGACTATGTCCCCTGGTTCTGGACTTCCCCAACATCGGGAACATTCTTCCCGCATCTAACCTGTCCAGTCCCGTCAGAATTTTATATGTTTCTATGAGATCCCCTCTCATCCTTCTAAACTCCAGTGTATAAAGGCCCAGTTGATCCAGTCTCTCCTCGTATCTCAGTCCAGTCATCCCGGGAATCAGTCTGGTGAACCTTCGCTGTACTCCCTCAATTGCAAGAACATCCTTCCTCAGATTAGGAGACCAAAACTGAACACACTATTCCAGGTGAGGCCTCACCAAGGCTCTGTACAACTGCAGTAAGACCTCCCTGCTCCTATACTCAAATCCCCGAGCTATGAAGGCCAACATACCATTTGCCGCCTGCTGTACCTGCATGCCAACTTTCAATGACTGATGAACCGTGACACCCAGGTCTCCTTGCACCTCCCCTTTTCCTAATCTGCCGCCATTCAGATAATATTCTGCCTTCGTGTTTTTGCCCCCAAAGTGGATAACCTCACATTTATCCACATTACACTGCATCTGCCATGCATTAGCCCACTCACCTAACCTGTCCAAGTTACCCTGCAGCCTCTTAGCGTCCTCCTCACAGCTCACACCGCCACCCAGTTTAGTGTCATCTGAAAACTTGGAGATATTACACTCAATTCCTTCATCTAAATCATTAATGTATATTGTAAAGAGCTGGGGTCCCAGCACTGAGCCCTGCGGCACTCCACTATTCACTGTCTGCCATTCTGAAAAGGACCTGTTTATCCCGACTCTCTGCTTCCTGTCTGCCAACCAGTTCTCTATCCACATCAGTACATTACCCCCAATACCATGTGCTTTGATTTTGCACACCAATCTCTAGTGTGGGACCTTGTCAAAAGCCTTTTGAAAGTCCAAATACACCACATTCACTGGTTCTCCCTTGTCCACTCTACTAGTTACATCCTCAAAAAACTCTAGAAGATTTGTCAAGCATAATTTCCCTTTCATAAATCCATGCTGACTTGGACCGATCCTGTCACTGCTTTCCAAATGCGCTGCTATTTCATCCTTAATAATTGATTCCAACATTTTCCCCACTACTGATGTCAGGCTAACTGGTCTATAATTACCCGTTTTCTCTCTCCCTCCCTTTTTAAAAAGTGGTGTTACATTAACTACCCTCCAGTCCATAGGAACTGATCCATAGTCGATAGACTGTTGGAAAATGATCACCAATGCATCCACTATTCCTAGGGCCACTTCCTTAAGTACTCTGGGATGCAGACTATCATGCCCTGGGGACTTATCAGCCTTCAATCCCATCAATTTCCCAAACACAATTTCTCACCAAATAAGGATATCCTTCAGTTCCTCCTCCTCACTAGACCGTCTGTCTCCTAGTACTTCCGGAAGGTTATTTGTGTCTTCCTTCGTGAAGACAGAATCAAAGTATTTGTTCAATTGGTCTGCCATTTCTTTGTTCCCCATTAAAAATTCACCTGAAACCGACTGCAAGGGACCTACGTTTGTCTTCACTAATCTTTTTCTCATCAAATATCTATAGAAGCTTTTGCAGTCAGTTTTTATGTTCCCAGCAAGCTTCCTCTTGTACTCTATTTTCCCCCTCTTAATTAAACCCTTTATCCTCTGCTGAATTCTAAATTTCTCCCAGTTATCAGGTTTGTTGCTTTTTCTGGCCAATTTATATGCCAGGATGGGGCCACTTTTTTCGGTGCCGTTTCCAGCGCCAAAGTCGCCGCATTTAGGGCAAGTGCACCGAAAAAAGGAGTTGGGGAACATTGGGCCCTAGGTGAGGGAACATTATATTTTAATTTGGACAAGTAAGAGGTGCATATGGGGATGTGTATATGAAGTTCATGGGTCAAAAACAAAATTGTTTTTGGAACCTGATAAACATGGAATGAATGCAGTCCTAGTTATTTTCAATTTGGTAAATTGTCCAGTAACTTACTAAGTGATAACATAGCTGTCACGAATTACCTTGGGGTTATGGTGAACTGATGAACTACTGAAACTCTAGTCAATGGTCAAAACATAGAATCGTTTTTGGTAATGTTTTGCTTTGTGCAAAAAAACTAAAATGTGATACGTAAACTGTTTTTCCCTCCCAAAAATGAACAGTGCACCAAACAAAAAGTTTCTTTGGTAAGATACTGTCCAGTTTAAAATGCACTGAATTCTCGATTAATTTTCACAATGCAATGAGTTCCCAGTCTGAGCCTTGTTGGGGCTGTGGCAGAAATGTAACTGAACTTCCCCACAGACAGAGAAATA
This sequence comes from Pristiophorus japonicus, assembly GCF_044704955.1. Lineage (NCBI taxonomy): Eukaryota > Metazoa > Chordata > Chondrichthyes > Pristiophoridae > Pristiophorus > Pristiophorus japonicus. The sequence continues at coordinate 159,126,819 of NC_091979.1, read as the reverse complement.
GTAAGGATGACTTAACCTGTGGTGTTTTTATGCATCTGCTTGTCCTCTAAGTGTGATTGGTAGCTGTTTTGGAACTGTTAACCTAGCCACTTTCTTGTTGGAGAGAATTGAGTGCCACATTTGCTTATGGAAGAACTCGCCTGCACTCACTTCTTGTGTAACACTTACTTCATGTACTGTTACATTTGCTGGTTAGCTCAAAGTAAAACAACATCCAGTCAGAACTGAAGAGGTAGGGAAGATGATAATTGTAAGAAAAGTGACGACAGTATGAAATTACTAGGGACTTATGGAAACAACAAATCCTGAATGATTAGTCAGAAGAGTCTATCAAAAGATGGTGAACCAATCTAATCAGAAAAAAAACTTCTTAGAAAATATTTTTTCAGTAACTGACATTCCTAATGTCCAACATAAAGTTGCAAGCAAAATAAAAGCGTAAAAAATGACGTGTTTCACAAGAACATAAATAAATGCATCCATTAAATTGTCTTTTTTGACTTTAATATCGTAAAAGTTTTTGCTTTAAAGATCCAGCCTGTCATAAAAGCCAAACAGCAAGTTCCAGATTTCGCTCATGCGCAAGTGCATGCAGAAACCCGGAAGTTGCGATATCTTTCAAATGTCAGGGAGACTGCAATTTCAGGGCCAATGACACAAGTTCTCAAACCTTTGAACATATAAGAACATAATAATTAGGAACAGGAGTAGGCCATCTAGCCCCTCGGGCCTGCTCCGCCATTCAATAAGATCATGGCTGATCTGGCCGTGGACTCAGCTCCACTTACCCGCCCTCTCCCTGTAACCCTTAATTCCCTTATTGGTTAAAAATCTATCTATCTGTGACTTGAATACATTCAATGAGCTAGCCTCAACTGCTTCCTTGGGCAGAGAATTCCACAGATTCACAACCCTCTGGAAGAAGAAATTCCTTCTCAACTCGGTTTTAAATTGGCTCCCCCATATTTTGAGGCTGTGCCCCCTAGTTCTAGTCTCCCCGACCAGTGGAAACAACCTCTCTGCCTCTATCTTGTCTATCCCTTTCATGATTTTAAATGTTTCTATAAGATCACCCCTCATCCTTCTGAACTCCAATGAGTAAAGACCCAGTCTACTCAATCTATCATCATAAGGTAACCCCCTCATCTCCGGAATCAACCGAGTGAATCGTCTCTGTACCCCCTCCAAAGCCAATATATCCTTCCTTAAGTAAGGTGACCAAAACTGCACGCAGTACTCCAGGTGCGGCCTTACCAATACCCTATACAGTTGCAGCAGGACCTCCCTGCTTTTGTACTCCATCCCTCTCGCAATGAAGGCCAACATTCCATTCGCCTTCCTGATTACCTGCTGTACCTGCAAACTAACTTTTTGGGATTCATGCACAAGGACCCCCAGGTCCCTCTGCACCTCAGCATGTTGTAATTTCTCCCCATTCAAATAATATTCCCTTTTACTGTTTTTTTTTCCCCAAGGTGGATGACCTCACACTTTCCGATATTGTATTCCATCTGCCAAACCTTCGCCCATTCGCTTAACCTATCCAAATCTGTTTGCAGCCTCTCTCTGTCCTCTACACAACCTGCTTTCCCACTAATCTTAGTGTCATCTGCAAATTTTGTTACACTACACTCTGTCCCCTCTTCCAGGTCATCTATGTATATTGTAAACAGTTGTGGTCCCAGCACCGATCCCTGTGGCACACCACTAACCACCGATTTCCAACCCGAAAAGGACCCATTTATCCCGACTCTCTGCTTTCTGTTCGCCAGCCAATTCTCTATCCATGCCAATACATTTCCTCTGACTCCTCGTACCTCTATCTTCTGCAGTAACCTTTTGTGTGGCACCTTATCGAATGCCTTTTGGAAATCTAAATACACCACATCCATTGGCACACCTCTATCCACCATGCTCGTTATATCCTTAAAGAATTCTAGTAAATTAGTTTAACATGATTTCCCCTTCATGAATCCATGCTGCGTCTGCTTGATTGCACTATTCCTATCTAGATGTCCCGCTATTTCTTCCTTAATAGTTTCAAGCATTTTCCCCACTACAGATGTTAAATTAACCGGCCTATAGTTACCTGCCTTTTTTAAACAGAGGCGTTACATTAGCTGCTTTCCAATCCGCTGGTACCTCCCCAGAGTCCAGAGAATTTTGGTAGATTATAACAAATGCAAGTGCTATAACTTCCGCCATCTCTTTTAATACCCTGGGATGCATTTCATCAGGACCAGGAGACTTGTCTACCTTGAGTCCCATTAGCCTGTCCAGCACTACCCTCCTAGTGATAGTGATTGTCTCAAAGTCCTCCCTTCCCACATTCCCGTGACCAGCAATTTTTGGCATGGTTTTTGTGTCTTCCACTGTGAAGACCGAAGCAAAATAATTGTTTAAGGTCTCAGCCATTTCCACATTCCCCACTATTAAATCTCCCTTCTCATCTTCTAAGGGACCAACATTTACTTTAGTCACTCTTTTCCGTTTTATATATCTGTGAAAGCTTTTACTATCTGTTTTATGTTTTGCGCAAGTTTACCTTCGAAATCTATCTTTCCTTTCTTTATTGCTTTTTTAGTCATTCTTTGCTGTTGTTTAAAATGTTCCCAATCCTCTAGTTTCCCACTAACCTTGGCCACCTTATACGCATTGGTCTTTGATTTGATACTCTCCTTTATTTCCTTGGTTATCCACGGCTGGTTATCCCTTCTCTTACCGCCCTTGTTTCAGGTAAGTTTCACATTTAAAATATTAACTGCTCCTTTTCTATTAAACTGCTCATTTTTTACTCGTCAGGCAGTTAGACAATAATTATGATTAACAGCACCTGTAGCTTTTACTGATATTTAGGAAGTAAAACAAATAAGGTTTTCCACAATTAATTTCTTTGTCTTACTGGAAAAAGTTGAAGAGGATTCTTCTTTGTTTTTTCAAGTGATTTAGACCGAACTGGAAGATTAGTTTGAATTATTGGGTAGCTCTTGATTGGCTACTATCCATGTGAATCACTCTTCAAATTTGTATTGAAAATTTTCACTTCTGAGAAAGACAGCAAACCATTTTGTGCAGCCTAACAGTTTTTTTTTTAGCATGAAATACTGGGAAGCCACAAATAAATCATTGAGCATTTTATGTAGTCATTTTTGCTTGTTTATCGAAATGAATGTGTATTAAAGATTAGAACTCACCAAACACACTCATGGTGCACCGTGTTTTAAGGTAGGAACTAGTTGACAACTGGAAATGGTGTGGCACCTTGCGGTTTAAAAGGGTACAAGGCCAATTTGGCCCCATTCTCGTTGGTCACCCTGACTTCCATGCTGCCACACCTTGGCAATCCCTGAGTGCAATCAGACCCTCTACCTCACCCCACCGCAACTCCCATGGACCCAGAACTCTCCTCCCCAGTCTTCCTGTATCCCAAGACCCTTCTGCTCCCAAATTCCAGGAATCCCCTTGACTTGATACAAATGTCAAGGTTTTGTTGGTTGTTTGCAAAGCATGAGGGAGGACCCAGACTATTTTTGAAACATACAAGCAAAAGAATAAGAAATTGAGGAAAAATTAATTGCAGAGTTATTTGAAAATTATGGTTTGAAAATAAAAATGTAAGATTGATTTCTGGAGGCTGTTCCAGACAATATAAGGATATTATTGCTTGACCAGGAATGTGACATCCTGAAGCATTTAGGCGAATGACTAGACTCTTATGTGACCTCAAGGTTGTGGTGATTTAATGGATGGTCTCAGTTCTCCCATCAGTTGGCTGGAGAGTGATTATGTTTGAGTTTTATATTAGTCTTTCTACTTGGGTTCAGCTTCACTGACCACTCCTCCCATCCCCAATGTATCTTTTACCTGCCTAGGATCTAAATAAAGAATAGTGAGACCTGAGGATCAAACAGAGAATCCCTGCCGCTGTATACTGGCTTACTGGAATGTACTACATACCACCATGTGATTCTCCAATAGAGGGATTGAATATACACGCTACCTAACTGGGACTCAGGATATAAACCAACAGACAGTTAATTCAACATAGAAAAGGTAAATGAATGGTATTAAATATAGAAGAGATGGTTGCTGTAAATTTTGCTATCTTTCACAACACACTGTATAAAAATAATAGACAATTCTCCTGAGCTATGTTTCAACATACATTGTACCTTGAACATGAATGTTTACTTATATGGTGAACCACTGTCATAGACTCAACCTAACCCATTTTTCTGCTGGTTACAGATTGTGGACTGCCTTCTAGGACTCATGTGATTGGGGGCAATATACTAACACTGATTGAGGATTGGTTAACGGACAGAAAACAGAGTAGGAATAAACGGGTCAATTTCGGGTTGGCAGGTTGTAATTAGTTGGGTACCGCAAGGATCGATGTTTGCATCCCAGCTATTCACCATCTCTATCAATGATTTAGATGAGGGGACCAAATATAATATATCCAAGTTTGCTGATGATACAAAGCTAGGTAGGAATGTAAGTTTGAGGAGGATGCAGAGAGACTTCAATGGGATATAGACAGGCTAAGTGAGTGGGCAAGAACACATGTAAAATGGAATATAATGTGGAGAAATGAAGTTATCCACTTTGGTAGGAAAAATAGAAAAGCAGAGTATTTTTTTAATAAGAAATGTTGGTGTTCAGAGGGACCTTGTACACAAATCACTGAAAGTTAACATGCAGGTACAGTATGCAATTGAGAAAGCAAATCGTATGTTGGGATTTATTACAAGAGGATTTGAGTATAAGAGTAAAGATGTCTTATTGCGATTATATAGGGTCTTAGTGAGACTGCACCTGGAGTATTGTGTATAGTTTTGGTCTCCTTACCTAAGGAAGGATATACTTGCCATAGAGGGAGTGCAACGGAGGTTCACCAGACTGATTCCTGGGATGGGGGGGATTGTCCTATGAGGAGAGATTGAGTAGACTAGGCCTGTATTCTCCAGAGTTTAGAAGAATGAGAGGTAATTTCATTGATGCATACAAAATTCTTACAGGGCTTGACAGGGTAGATGCAGGGAGGATGCTTCCACTGGCTGGGGAGTCTAGAACCAGGTGACACAGTCTCCGAATAAGGGGTCGGCCATTTAGGACTGAAATGAGAAAAAAATTCTTCACTCAGAGGGTGGTGAATCTTTGGAATTCTCTACGCCATAGGGCTGGAAGGCTCAGTCGTTGAGTATATTCAAGACAGAAATCGATTGATGTTTGGATAGCAAGGGAAATGGGAATAGTGCAGGAAAGTGGAATTGAGGTAGCAGATCAGCCATGATATTGAATGGTGGAGCAGGCTCGAGAGGCCGAATGGCCTACTCCTGCTCCTATTTCTTATGTTCTGAGATAAAATTAGTCAATGGAAGTATTGTTCCAAGTCTTTTATGGAATTCCTTCCCTAAACCTTGCCACCTATCTACCTTTCTCTCCTCCTTTAAGACACTCCTTAAAACCTAGCTCTTTGGCCAAGCTTTTGGTTATGTGGCTCGATGTCAAATTTTGTTAATGCTCCTGTGACACGCCTTGGGGAATTTTACTGTGTTAAAGAACGGGCGCCTCCTCTCTTCCCCCCTCCCCCCCCCCTCCCGCGGGCAGAACGGGCGCACCCCCCCCCCCACCCCCCCCCCCGTGGGAAAGAACGGGCGCCTCCTTCTCTTCCCCCCCCCCCCCCCCCCCGCGGGAAAGAATGGGCGCCTCCTCCTCCCCCCCCCCCCCCCCCCACGGGAAGAACGGGCGCCTCAGGCTGACTGCAGCATTCTCTGTGCCTGAAGCACTTTCACACAGGTAGGAAGATGGTTTATTTAATCTTTTCTTTGCTTATAAATGTTTATTCAGGTTGGATTTATTTGTATAATATTTGTAGAAGTATAAATAAGGATTTATTGTATAATTTAATGAGTTCCCTTCTCCCCCCTCCCCCCCCCACCTCGTTCTGTACGCCTAATTTGTAACCTGCGCCTGATTTTTTTATGTGTAGAACAGGTTTTTTCAGTTCTACAAAAATCTTCACTTGCTCCATTCTACTTTAGTTTGGAGTACCTTTTCACTGTGGAAACTTTGAAATCAGGCGTCAGTGGCCGGACACGCCCCCTTTTGAAGAAAAAATTCTGTTCCAAAGTAGAACTGTTCTACCTGACTAGAACTGTAGAAAAAAAAATGTGGAGAATTGCGATTTCTAAGATAGTCCGTTCTCCACCAGTTGCTCCTAAAAATCAGGCGCAAATCATGTGGAAACTTGGGCCCAATGCCTCTGCCTTCAATCTACATTAGCATATGCAAACCAACTTTGTTTCTGTAGGAGCCAGCCACAGACTTCTTGATACAAAAATATACCCCCATTGATTCCAGTTCAGGTAACCTGTCTGGGTTCCCATCCAGATACAATGGTAACCACCAAAATTGTGCTAGTCAAGGATTTCCAGAACTATGCATGTTTCTACTTTGTCCTGAGGATGCCAGACTGTAATCTAATTACCCTCCACCTTGCAAAAAATATAGCTAGCAATAACTAAATCTTAAATAAAAACACAAAATGTTGGAAATCTCAGCGGGTCAGGCAGCATCTGTGGAGAGAAACAAGAATTAATGTTTCAGGTTGATGACCATTCGTCAGAACTGAATCTTAACCCTGTGCATGTTCTGTAACTAGTAATAAGGGATTAAAATCAACCATCTAATACAGACAAAAACATTTTTTGTCACACAGACACACCCAGCCTGGTGTGCGTCCACAACCTCAAGAACCAGGAAGTGTGCCACAGAATAAGAACCCATGAGATGACAGCAAAAATCGCAGGTGCTCAACTGTAACAAAATAAGACATAGTACAAGTGATCGCTGATCAAAGTTTGGAGCTAGATACCAATTGGGAATATAAACCTGGTTATAAGGCATGTTGAGCTGGGTTTTCGGTTTTGCTGATTTCGAGGCGGTAATGGCGACGGGGCAGTAAAGTTTTTGCTTGGGAACAGTTTGCGCCTCAGCAAAATTGGGCAGCTGGGCCCTGAGTGTGGGGCAGAATGCAAAGGGAGGCGTTGTACACCTCTCTTAGGGCGTTCAGCCGGCTTAGCATGCGAAAATCCCAAGCTAAACAGCCGGTTGCGGAGTGCTCTGAGAGGCCTGGGGAGAAAAAAAACTTCAACAAAAAACACCAAAAACATTCCCAATACACAGCCCACGCCACCATAACATAAATCGCAAAAAAAAAATAAAAGAAAATCAATCACACTTACCTGAGGTGGACATTACTTTCTTCACTGCAATCGGTATAGGTTGGACCACCCGTTTTCACAGGTGGTCTCAGCAGGACGTACTGCGAGGTATATGGGTCGAGCGGGAGTCAAAGGGTGAGCCGATGTCGCAACTAGGGGCGTTGCGACTTCTGGCTCACTACTTCTGGGCGGTAATGCTCCGTGCCCCACCGAAACCGGCCCTGAAAATCCCGGCGGGGCGCTGGAAGCTGACTGCCCCTCCAGAAGAGCTCACCCCCGCCATTGCCGGCCTTCCGGTGTGAAAACCGAGGCGGACAGCACTGGAAAATCCAGCCCGTAGATGGATGCAGGGTGTAAGGTTGACAACTGAAGAATATGACTATATTCCTTTGATCATTCTTAGTTAACAAAAAAACTACTGAAGGGGTTACACAATACTGGTTGTACTGTTAACGTTGTGTGCTGCCAACCAGTACTTGGAGGATGACCCACATTTATGGTCTTACTAGGTCAGTTAATGAAGCATTGGCCAAGTTCTGACTAAATACTACTTATAGTTGAGAGTGAAAGAAGCAGGGATGTCTATGCTCCTTCCGTTCAGGGTTCTGCTGAGGAATAATTGGAATGATGGAACATTGATTCATTTAGCTACGGAGCAAAAAGCTTTAATGGTAATTTGGAGTCATAGAATCATAGAAATTTACAGCACGGAAGGAGGCTATTTCAGCCCATCGTGCCTGCGCCAGCTGACAAAGCTATCCAGCCTAATCCCACTTTCCAGCTCTTGGTCCATAGCCCTGTAGGTTACAGCATTTCAAGTGCATATCCAAGTACTTTTAAAATGTGGTGAGGGTTTCTGCCTCTATCACCCTTTGAGGCAGTGAGTTCCAGACCCCCACCACCCTCTGGATGAAAAAAATTCCCCTCAAATCCCCTCTAAACCTCCTACCAATTATTTTAAATTTATGCCCCCTGGTTATTGACCCCTCTGTTAAAGGAAATCGGTCTTTCCTATCCACTCTATCTAGGCCCCTCAATTTTATACACCTCAATAAGGTCTCCCCTCAGCCTCTTCTGTTCCAAAGAAAACAAACCCAGCCTATCCAACCTTTCCTCATAGCTAAAAATTCTCCAGTCCAGGCAACACCTTCGTAAATCTCCCCTGTACTCTTTCTAGTGCAATCACATCTTTCCTGTAATGTGGTGACCAGAACTGCACGCACTCCTTTAGCTGTGGCCTAACTAGCATTTTATACAGTTCAAGCATAACCTCCCTGCTTTTGTATTCTATGCCTAGGCTAATAACTGCAAGTATTCCATATGCCACCTTAACCACCTTGCCTACCTGGCTTGCTACCGTCAGGGATCTGTGGATATGCACTCCAAGGGCCCTTTGTTCCTCTACACTTAGTGTTCTACCATTTAATGTGTATGCTCTTGCCTTGTTAGCCCTCCCTAAATGCATTATATCACACTTCTGGATTGAATTCCATTTGCCACTGTTCTACCCACCTGACCAATTCATTGATATCTCCCTGCAGTCTACAGCTTTCTTCTTCATTATAGTCAGGTATAGGCTGTGAAGCTAAGTGGTTTGAAATTGCAGTAATGCTGGCTACAGTTGCAACCTTTTCATATATTTACAGTTGCAAAACAATCTTAAATTACTGGATGCTTTTCAGCCACAACGTGAAACTGAACTTCTAGTCTAATCTTCAAAATTCCCTGACCAAACAGATTACATTTATGGCTATAAAGAAGGAAAGGACTTGCATTTATATAGTGCCTTTCACAAAATTGGGTTGTCCTAAAACATTTTCCAACCAATAAACCAACCATAAAGGGACTTAATGATGCCAAATTCCTTGTTTCTCACCCCACCTTGCCTTTCATACCACCAGGTCCGGGAAACCCCATTCCCCTATTGCTGCCAGATTCTGGACCACTCCGTACCTCCAAGCTCAGTACACCCATTGCTGTCGGATCCTAGGATAATTTCCTTCCCCTCCCTGACCTCGCTGTTATGTATGTAAACATTGTAACTGTGTAAGACTTGCCACCAGACGGCGCAACTGTTGGAGGCCCAAGAGTCACCTGCACACCTCGTGCAAGGGAGTATAAAAGGTTGTCTGCCATGCTACTTAGGCACTCTGGAGTTGTATTAAAGAGACTAGGGTCACATCAGTTTTAGCTCTCAGTACTCAGTCTTGTGGAATTCTTCCATACTCAACAATTGGCGACGAGTAACAGATTATGAACTTTCACGCGGTCATGGCTGCCATTGGTATTTTAGAGAGATTTATAGAGGGTGATGAATGGGAAGCCTTTGTTGAACGTCTCGACCAGTACTTTGTGGCCAACGAGCTGGATGGGGACGATACAGCGATCAAGCGCAAGGCGATTCTCCTCACCGTGTGTGGGTCCACAATATATGGCCTCATCAAGAATCTGCTGGCACCGGAGAAACCAATGGAGAAGACACATACAGAGTTGTGTACACTGGCTCGGGAACATCTCAAGCCGAAGGAGAGCGTCTTAATGGCCAGGTGTCACTTCTACACGCACCACCGCTCCGAGGGCCAGGACGTGGCGAGTTATGTCGCTGACCTGAGACGCCTTGCAGGAACTTGCAAATTTGCTGGATTTTTGGGGGAAATGCTGCGGGAATTTTTGTGCTTGGCATCAGCCACAAAATCATTCTTCGCAAGCTGCTGTCCGCCGAATCTCTAAACCTGAGCAAGGCCATCACGATAGCCCAGGCATTCATACCCATCAGCGATAATACCAAACAGATATCTTCCCAGCATCGAAGCTCACCGGCAAGTACTGTGCATAAAATAACGTTGCTTGCAGGCAGAACTGCATATGGCAGGGCCTACACGTCTGCAGTTGCAAGACTTAGGATGACCCAGAGTCCGCCATTGGGCGTGAATCCAAATCCATCAGCACCACTTGGCGCTGCGGGGATAATCATTGAGCCCATTAATGTCGATTCACGCACTATGTGTGCAAAGGCTGCGAAACAATTAGGCACCTCCAGCGAATGTGCAAGAGTGCTGCGACTCGCCACATGGCAGAGTCGGCAGAGGATGATCGATCCGGCGCGGATCACGCCGAACAAACGAGAGGCAACTCCACCCAAGGAAGAAGTGTATGGGGTACACACCTCCTATTATGCTGAAAGTCAAATTGAACGGTATTCCGGTATCAATGGAGTTGGACACTGGGGCGAGTCAGTCAATTATGAGTCAGAAGGCTTTTGAAAACTGTGGGGCAACAAGGCACAAAGGCCCAAACTGAGCTCGATTCAGACAAAGCTGCGCAACTACACCAAAGTGCTCATACCAGTCATTGGCAGTGTGGCAGTTAAGGTATTGTATGATGGAGCTGTGCATGATTTATCACTGGATTGTACCAGGCGATGGCCCAACGCTATTCGGCAGAAGCTGGCTGGGAAAGATTCGATGGAACTGGAATGACATCAAAGCACTATCTTCAGTGGATGATGCCTCGTGCGCCCAAGTGCTGAGCAAGTTTCCATCGCTATTTGAACCAGGCATCGGCAACTTCACAGGCACCAAGGTGCAGATCCATCTAGTCCCTGATACAAGGCCCGTTCATCACAAGGCTCGTGTGGTTCCATATATGATTAGGAAGAAAGTCGAGATCGAACTGGACTTCAACAAGAGGGAATCCTATTGCCAGTCGAGTTCAACGAGTGGGCCAGTCCGATTGTTCCGGTGTTGAAAAGCGATGGCACGGTCAGAATCTGCGGCGACTACAAGGTAACAATCATCAAGGACCAGTACTCGCTACCCAAGGCGGATGACCTGTTTGCAACGTTCGTAGGGGGGAAGTCATTCATCAAGTTGGACCTAACCTCTGCCTACATGACACAGGAGCTGGCTGAATCTTCGAAAAGATTGACGGTGCATCAACACGCACAAAGGACTGTTTATATACCACAGGTGCCCTTTTAGGATTCGCTCGGCTGCTGCCATCTTCCAGAGGAAAATGGAGAGTCTGCTGAAATCGGTTCTGCGTACCGTTGTGTTTCAAGACAACATCCTGATCACCGGTCGTGACACCACCGAACACCTGCACAACCTGGAAGAGGTTTTAAGTCGACTCGGGCTGAAACGCTCCAAGTGTGTTTTCCTGGTGCCGGAGGTCGAATTTTGGGGAGAAAGATTGCGGCAGACGGCATCAGACCCACGGACTCAAAGACAAGAGGCCATCAAGAATGCACCCAGACCAGAATGCGACGGAGCTGCGTTCGTTCCTGGGACTCCCAACAATTTTGGTAACTTTTTACCCGGGTTAAGCACTTTGCTGGAATCGTTGCACATGTTGCTACGTAAGGGTGACGACTGGGTTTGGGGTAAATCTCAAGAGACAGCCTTTGAGAAGGCCAGAAACCTACTTTGTTCTAATAAATTAACTTGTACTGTATGACCCATGCAAACGATTAGTGCTAGCTTGTGATGCATCTTCGTACAGGTCGGCTGTGTGTTACAGCAAAACAATGTATCGGGCAAACTTCAACCAACTGGTTGCGTACGCATCTAGAAGTCTGTCTAAGGCTGAAAGAGCTTACAGTATGGTCGAGAAAGAGGCGTTAGCATGTGTATATGGGGTTAAGAAAATGCACAAATACCTATTTGGACTTCGGTTTGTGCTTGAAACCGACCACAAACCGCTCATTTCGTTGTTCTCAGAAAACAAAGGTGTAAATACCAATGCTTTGTCCCCATCCAAAGATGGGCACTAACATTGGCCGCCTATGACTGCTATCCACCACAGACCAGGCACGGAGAACTGTGCTGATGCCCTCAGTCGGCTACCATTGCCCACTACCGGGGTGGAAATGGCGCAGCCCGCAGACTTGCTTCTGGTCATGGATGCTTTTGAGAGCGAGGGGTCACCCGTCGCTGCTCGCCAGATCAGGACCTGGACCAGCCAGGATCCTGTGCTATCACTTGTAAAATGTTGCGTCCTCTTTGGGAGCTGATCGGCCATTCCCGGGGAAATGCAAGATGAAATTCAGCCGTTTCACCGACGCAAAGATGAAATGTCCATCCAGTCGGATTGTTTCAAGGGGTAATCGCGTGGTTTTGTCAAAAAAAGGCAGCGAAACATTTATACGCGATCTACACAATACCCAACCAGGCATAGTCATGATGAAGGCTATAGCCAGGTCGCATGTTTGGTGGCCCGGCATTGACTCGGACTTAGTCATACATACACCAGTGCAACACGTGCTCACGACTGAGCAATGCACCAAGGGAGGCTCCAGTGAGTCTGTGGTCATGGCCCTCCAAACCGTGGTCCAGGATCCACGTAGGTTTTGCTGGCCCCTTTCTTGGAAAGATGTTTTTAGTTGTAGTGGACGCCTACTCGAAATGGATTGAACGCGTAATCATGTCATCCAAGACATCCACTGCCACCATTGAAAGCCTCCGGGCTATGGCTTGCCCGACGTCCTTGTCAGTGACAATGGACCGTGTTTCATCAGCTCGGAATTCAACGAGTTTATGACCCGCAGTGGCATCAAGCATGTCAGGTCCGCCCCGTTTAAGCCCGCATCCAAAGGTCAAGCGGAACGGGCAGTCCAAACTAACAAGCAGAGCTTGAAACGCGTGATGGAAGACTCCTTGCAGACCCGCTTATCTCGGGTTCTGCTCAGCTACCGGATGCGACCCCACTCGCTCACTGGGGTTCCCCCTGCAGAATTGTTAATGAAGAGAGCACTCAAAAGCAGCTCTCCCTAGTCCACCCGGATCTAAATGATCATGTGGAAACCCGGCGTCACTGGCAAAACGTACCACGATCGCGTGGCGTTGATAACAACCCTGTGTTTGTCCTGAATTACGGTCATGGTCCTAAATGGGTTTCTGGCACTGTCTTGGCCAAGGAAAGGAATAGAGTGTTTATAGTCAAACTATTGAATGGACAAACGTGCAGAAAGCATTTGGATCAGACCAAACTACGGTTCACTGACAACCAGGAACAACCTGAGGAGAACATCACCATCATCGATCTACCAACACACACCCAACCACCAATCAACCTCGCTGTCAATCAAGAGGCTGAACCCACCATGTCAGATCAGCTGCGCCGCAGTGCAGCAATGGTCCGATCAACTCACCCATGCCAGAGTTTGAACTCAGATGATCAACCAGGGAGCGTAGGGCCCCGGATCGTCTCAACTTGTAAATAATTTGTATCAAAGACTTGGGGTGGCGGGGGGGGGGAGCGGGGTAGTGATGTTATGTATGTAAATGTTGTAACTGTGTAAGACTTGCCACCAGAGGGTGCAACTGTTGGAGGCCCAAGGGTCACCTGCACACCTCGTGCAAGGGAGTATAAAAGGTTGTCTGCCATGCTGCTTAGGCACTCGGGAGTTGTATTAAAGAGACTAAGGTCACATCAGTTTTAGCTCACAGTACTCAGTCTTGTGGAGTTCTTCCATACTTAACAGCTGTACTGACAGGAATTCCATAATGAGCCAAACCCCATATTCCACCTCCCAGTCTCCCAAAGCTCAGGCTCTCCTCTGTAGTGCTACCAAACCCCAGGACACCATCCCCCCCTCCCCCCTCCACACCCCAGCCTCTACTGCTGTTGAACCTCACAATCCTCCTTACAGCCGCTGACCTCAGGACCACAATCGCAGTGCTACCAAACCCCAATGTCCCCTACCCATCCCCCAAAGTACTGCTAAACTCTATGGGACCAATTTTCCACATTGCCGATTTTTGGCACAGTTGTAGAGGTACATCGATTTTTTTTTTTTAGTGGCTGACTGCGGCAAAAAAAAAGTTGCAAGTTTCGCCGTAATAAATTTTTAATTTGGCGAAGCACAGGTTATCCTTAAGCTCTGTGCCAAAAAACAGCTTTCCAGGGTAATGAGGGAGACACTGAAGGGCTGAGGCTAAAAAGTGAAACATACACAAGACATAAGCAATTGTAGAGCCCCGGTGCCGCTCCTATCCCGGGCCGAAAGGCCCCCCACCCCCAGTGCCGGTGCCCGTTGAATTACAGCAAGAATAAACAGACACAACTGCTGTTAGTTGTTTCAACTGAGCTCTGTTTAATTTGAAGGAGCTGCCTCTGGGCAGCTCATTGTATAAATAACAACTTGCACAAGCACCTTTCTGTTTTTGCCCCAAGCCTCTTCACATTAGGAGGTGCCGCTACTATCCCGGGCCGAATGGCCCCCCGGTGCCACTCCTATCCCGGGCTTTTTTTGAAGCCGAGCTCCTGGATCCGACCGAGGGAGCGATCCTGCCAGCTGGCACTCTGACCCTGTGTGCCTCGAGCTCGGTGAGCAAAGGTTCGATGGTGGGGTGGAACTCAAGTCACAATTTCCACTTACAAATTGAATAAATTTAGTTTCTCTCTTCCCTCTGCAAAAAGAAATTTGTATCATTCAGTTACGTATGAAAATAATGGGGCAGAAATTTTCTGGGGGTCTTCCCGCGGGCAATTGCCTTCTTGCTGGAGATTTTTTATGAATTACCTGGTGGTCTAGGAGGCGCCCTGATTTCCGATGGGGAGGCCTTCTCCTCCCGCGCTGCGAAGTTTCTGCCCAGAGAGTTCTGACGCAGTAATGCAGTCACGTGTGACTGCTCAGCCAATCAGGTCAGTAGTTCACAGGTTCCCATTAATAGCACTGAGACGCTCATATCTACGAGGTCTCAGTGCTATTAATGGGAACAAAACCAAACACACACAATACTAAAAAATAAAAAACAGACCACACATTTTTAAATTAATTGAAATTAAAAGTTTAAAAGTTTTTTTTTATAAAAATAAAATATTTTCCCGATTTTTAAAAAAAGTTTTTAAATTATGGTTAAAAATAAACTTACCGTAGTGGGGAGGGTTTTTAACAGTAAACTATATGTGTTTAGAATTTTGTTTTATGATTGTTTTTGTGTGTTTTAAAACACTTGCACCTGTAAAAGTAGGCAATGCCACCTGCTTTTTCAGGCGTAAGGTTTTTGAGGACATTTGCTGGGCAAGATATGGGTAAATAACCCAATCTTGCCCATACAAATGTCCTCGCTCCCGATCTGGCTACGATCTGTCAAGCTCTTGTCAGATCAGAAAAACTGGTTTTCAGCGCATGCACATTGTGCACTGAAAACCGGCTTTACCGATGCCTTTCTGGGTCCATAAAAACTTTGTACGGACACGGGAGATCGGAATTTCCAGGCCAATATCTTCTTCCCTCCCTCCAAAACCTAAGTCAGCTCCGCTAAAACAGTGGCGTCATCTCTGCGCCGATTTTCTTCAGTTCACGTAAGGTTTTTCAGAAGGGTGCACTGCGCTGTTTTTTAAAAAATCGTAGTTGGCGAAACTCTCTTAAATGGCCAAAATTGGTGTAGCGGCAGCTTCCGCCCCCAATTACGCCAAAAAATCGGGAATTTAAAAACATCAGCCGTAACTAGTTTACGATGGCGCGGAAACTTTGGTGAAACTTGCAGATTTTAGTTTACTCCCAAAAAAAATAGCGGATGCCAAAAAAACGGCACAGAATGGTGGTGAAAATTGAGCCCCATGACTCCCACCCCAGTGTTGCTAAATTGCACCTTCAACCTGATGCATCTTGCCTAATATCTTCTTTTGTATCTTGGGCTTTAAATAAAAGATTGGAGATAAAAATTCATTACCTAGGTGCAGAAACATAATCAAAACTACTGGTTTAGTTTTCATAGCAAATGAACAGAATTGTGCAATTCAATCCTGAAACGATTGTTAAAAATCCTAGAACACCATGCCATACTGTGTGGGACAACACAATCTATTAAACGGAGAACTTTACAGATTGGAATGTGGTTGCTGGTTTCAGTAGCACCTAGCATTTTAAGAAATGTTTTGTATCTGTAACGAAGTGTTGTGTTTATAGTGTGCATGGACAGACGACATACCTTTTTTAATATAAAACTAACAAGTCACTGATGGAACTACTCAGCAGGCCAGGCAGCATCGGTGGAGAGATAAACCAGAGTTAATGTTTCAGGTCGATGACCCTTCGTCGCAACTGGAAAAAGTTAGAGATGTAACAGGTTTTTAAGCAAGTGAAGGGGCAAGGAAAGGAGGGAGGGGAGGAAAGAACAAAGGGGAAGGTCTGTGATAGGGTGGAAGGCAGAAGAGATTAAGAGACAAAAGGAATGATAGTGCAAGGTAAAATGAGATGATATTGGTACGTTAAGAAACAAAAGATCAGTCTAGATAGGGTGTAAATGGAGATGGCAGAATCATCAGTTGCTGTGGGAAAGAGAAAAAAATAGGGGCAGAGGTTATGGTCTGAAATAGTTGAACTTGATGATTCCAGAAGGCTGTAAAGTACCTAAATGAAAGATGAGGTGCTGTTCCTCGAACTTACGTTGAGCTTCGTTGGAACAGTGTAAGAGGCCGGAGAGATCAGCGTGGGAGTGGAGCGGGGAATTAAAGTGACAGGGTCATGCTTACGGACTGAATGGAGGTGTTCTGCAAAGCGGTCACCCAATCTGTATATGGTCTCTCCAATGTAGAGGAGACCACATTGTGAGCAGCGAATACAATATACTAAATTGAAAGCAGTACAAGTAAATCGCTGTTTCACCTGGAAGGAGTGTTTGGGGACAGTGGGAAGGAAGGAGGTAAAAGGACAGTTGTTGTACATCTTGCGCTTGCACAGAAAGGTGCCATAGGAAGGGGAGGAAGTGCTGGGGGTGATTGAGGAGTGATACAGGATGTCGCGGAGGGAATGGTCCCTTCGGAATGCTGAAAGGGGAGGGATCACGCTGGAGGTGGTGGAAATGGCGGAGGATGATCTGTTGAATGTGGAGGCTGGTGGGGTGAAAAGTGAGGACAAGGCAAACCCTATCATGGTTCTGGGAGGGAGGGGAGGGGGTGAGAGCAGAATTGCAGGAAATAGAATGGACAAATCACTGATGGACATTGCTCCCATTAAGTCAGGGGATGTGTTCTTCTACAAGTTCAGGAACATTATACCATATAAAGTAGGTTTGGGTCCCTTTAAGACTACACAACCTATTTGCTGTTGGGAAAACTTTGGGTTCATACAGAAATCAATTAAGGGGCTGCTGCTTCTATGTAAACATTAGGTGAGGTCATATAGATGTGAACAGGCATTTAAAATGGAAAATGTGACAAAAATATAACGGGAAGTAAGCTTTTAATAGACAAGAGGTGTGCACATGTTTTTATATAGATATATAATATGTGTGTGTGCATCCTATCTCCTCTCATGTCCTCTCCGAATGCATTGTCCATGAGACCCACCACCTGCTCTCTCGACCCAATTCCCACCAAACTGCTAATCTCCCAACTTCCCTTCCTGGCCCCCACATTAAAATATATTGTTAACGGTTCACTCTCCTCAGCTTACTGTACGCCCCCCCCCCCCCTTTCAAATCTGTTGTAATCACCTCACACCTCAGGGGAAAAAAACACCCTTGACCCATCTGTGTTTGCAAACTACTGCTCCATCTCTAACCTCCCTTTCCTCTCAAATTCTTGAACATGTTGTTGCCTCCTAAATCAGTACCCATCTGTCCCGCTATTTCTTGTTTGAACGCCTCCACTTAGGTTTCTGCCCTGCTACAATACTGAAACAGCCATTGTCAAAGTCATAAATGGCATCCTATGTGACTGTGACCATGGTAACCTATCACTCCTCATCCTTCTCGACCTGTCTGCAGCCTTTTACACTGTTGACCACGCTATCCTCCTCCAACGCCTCTCCATGATCGTCCAGCTGGGTGGTACTGCCCTCATCCAGTTCCATTCTGATCTATTGAATAATATCCAGAGAATCAGCTGCAATGGCTTCCATTTTCACTCCCGCACCATTGTGTCTGGAGAAATGTTCCTCCTATTGTTTTGGGGTGCGCGGCACATTCACAATTTCACGCAAAATTTGCCATTGGAAAAGCTGGTCCTGGACTGCTCGGGATCAGCGAAGAGCTTAGAGGGATCGTTGCTCTGAAGTCCCTTGAGGATCTATCCTTAGCCCCCTCCTATTTCTCACCTACATGTTGCTTCACGGCGATATCATCCAAAAACACAACGACAAGTTCCACATGTATGCTGACGACACCCAGTTCTAACAGATCAGCGCCCCTCTCAACCCCTCCACTGTCTCTGATTTGTCACGCTGCTTGTATGATATCCAGTCCCGTATGAGCAGAAACTTCCCCAACTAAATATTGGGAAGACCGAAGCCATTGTATTTGGTCCCCGCCACTAACTCCGTTCCCTAGCCACTGACTCCATCCCTTTCCC
Organism: Pristiophorus japonicus; assembly: GCF_044704955.1. Taxonomy (NCBI): domain Eukaryota; kingdom Metazoa; phylum Chordata; class Chondrichthyes; family Pristiophoridae; genus Pristiophorus; species Pristiophorus japonicus. Next base: position 159,108,292 of record NC_091979.1, on the reverse strand, counting down.
TGGCCACTGTCTGAGGCTGAACCAGACCGTTTGCAACTTTAGTTTCCTATTTGACCCAGAGGTGAGCTTCCGACCGCACATCCACTCCTTCACCAAGACTGCCTACTTCTACTTTGATAACATCACCTGTCTTCGCCCCTGCCTCAGCTCATCTGCTGCTGAAACCCTCAAGGAAACATAGAAAATGGGTGCAGGAGTAGGCCATCCGGCCCTTCGAGCCTGCACCACCATTCAATATGATCATGGCTGATCATTCCTTCAGTACCCCATTCCTGCTTTCTCTCCATACCACTTGATCCCTTTAGCCGCAAGGGCCATATCTAACTCCCTCTTAAATATATCCAATTGTTACCTCTAGACTTGACTATTGCAATGCTCTCTTGGCTGGCCAGGATCCTAACTTGCACCATGTCCTGCTCACCCATCACACCTGTGCTCGCTGACCTACATTGGTTGCCGGTCCGACAATGCCTCAATTTAAAAATTCTCCTTGTTTTCATTTCCCTCCACAGCCTTGCCTCTCCCTATCTCTGAAATATCTTCCAGCCCTACAACCCTCTCGAGATATCTGCGCTCCTTCAATTCTGGTCTCGCGCCTCCCCGATTTTAATCACTCCACCATTGGTGGCTGTGCCTTCAGCTGCCTGGGCCCTGAACTCTGGAATTCCCTCCCTCAGCCTCTCTGCTTCCCTCCCTCTCTCTCCTTTTATATGCTCCTTTAAAACATATCTCTTTGACCAAGTTTTATGGGCCCAAAATTCCACATGGACTTTTTTTTGGCACAGTTGTAGAGGTATATCCGAATTTTTTTTAGTGGCCCGACTGCGCCAAAACACAAGTTCCATGTTTTGCCGGCATAACCTTTCATTTTGGAGCAGCGCAGATTGTCCTTGAGCTCTGTGGGTGGAGCTTTAAGGTCTGCGCTGAAAAACTGATTGCCAGGGTAACGAGGGACACACTGAAGGGCTGAGGCACAAATAAAGCATTTCCTCTTTGTAAAATAGTTGACTAAGTGAGACTTGGGACAACAGACTGAAATCTCAATATATGAAACCAGGAAGTTATGAATGACACATAGAGAAATGTTGCACAATAGGCAAGTGTTCACGAGCCAAAAGCCCCGCCAGTGCCGCTGCAACCCCAGGCCGAAAGGACACCCCTCCCCCCACCCCTGCCGGTGTTGCTCCTATCCTGGGCTGAAAGGCCCTCCCCCCGGGTGCCGTATCGTCAGTTCCGCTAAAACAATGACGTCTTCTCTACGCCAATTTTCTCTTCTCTCCACGACTTTCTTAAGTGTAGGTAAGATTTTTCAGAACTGTGTACTGCGCCATTTTTGAAAGAATTTTACTTGGCCAAACTCACTTAAACGGCAGATTTTAGTCTGCTCCAAAAAAAACAGCGTAAGCCAAAAAAACGGGGCAGAATGGTGGCGCAAATTCAGCCCATTGTTACCTGTCCTAATATCTCTGTAGCTCGGTGTCAAATTCTATCCGATAATGCTTCTGTGAATCGCAGTGGGACATTTTACTATGTAAAAGGCACTATATAAATGCATATACTATAAAATGAAAACTTTGGGGAATTTTGAATAAGTATTTTATTTCTAGTGTTCAAATGACAGCTGGCCTTGAATGGGGAATAATATGGGGCACTGGTTGGGAGGGATCACTTAAGGACAATTTTAATCCAAGTATTTTCTGCTGTACTTCACGGTTAAAAATTATATTAATGTACACGAGATGGAAAGATCTAATTGATCAGTGCTGGAGGTGCTTGAAACCCCAGCTGGATTGCTGTGTCAACAGAACCAACTCGTGATTAGTTTGTGTGTGTGTGTGTGTTTAATTGCCTTGTTCCAATTTCCCCATGAAAAGTTAAAGGTTAGCAGTTTTAGGGAACTAGGACTGCAAACTTGCAGTGAGATATATCTGCATGCCCTTTAATTGTGTTATGTATGGTAAGCAATAAATGTGTTAGCATTTGATAATACTGGCACTCCTTTTAAAAACAAAATTATAATCTGATCTGTTTTCAGGAAGCCAGAAACTACATTACAGATTGCTAAGTAACAATGTTAAGAGTTAGATACGGCCCTCGTTGCCTGATAGAGTGGTAACATTCTGAGGAAGAGATGGATACAGCACACAATAATTATTTGAAGAAAGCACTGCTGTCCAGAATAACATTCTGACCACAGAACTTGCTGTTTCTTTTCTACAGCTTGCAGCACCCCATTAACATTGAAGTAATCTATAAATAAATCATGTGAAATGTAAACAGAACAGTTGTGAATAAACTGAAAAAAAATTCAGGAACCTGTCACCAAGGCTGATCCATATCAATCATTTTTTTTAACTAGGCCACTTGAGTATTAGTAGTGGATTTTAGTGGATAAGGTGATACTAAAACGTATTTAGAAACTATTTCAATCCAAGATTCTGCCATTTTGTTATCATGTTGAGATGATTGTGTGATATTAATTTAATTTTCTGTTTCCGAATTGCAAGTAAACTCCAATTCAGATTTCACCAAATGAAGGGGTGTTTTATTTTATTATTGTTTGTTCATTGGATTTGCTACGCAGACAAGGTCATATTTATTGTCCATCCCTAGTTGTCCGGGGAAGTTGACGGTGATGCGCCACCACCTTGAACCGCTGCAGTGCTTGTTGTGATGGTACTCCCACCATGGTGTTCGGGAATTCTAGGATTTTGACCCAACAAATATATGGGCTCAAGTTGCTCCTATTTTTTTTTGGAGCAACTAGTTTAGAATGGAGTATCTTAGAAATTACAATTCTCGGCATTTAGTTTGCTCCAGTTCTAGTGAGTTAGAATAGTTGCATTTTAGAACAGATTTTTTTTTCAAAAGGGAGCATTACCAGCCACTTACGCCTGTTTTGCAAGTTTAGGCAACGAAAACTTACTCCAAACTAACTTAGAATGGAGTAAGTGTAGATTTTTGTACGCTCAGAAAAACCTTGCCTACACTTTATAAATTAGATGCAGGGAACGAGAGATGGCGGACGGTGGGGGGGGGGGGGGGAAGTTAGGGGATTTTACAAGCATTAAACTCTTCACTTTTACAAATAAAGAGCCGTCATCAATAATAAATGATAAATAAATCAATAAATCAGCCAATAAATCAAGAAATAAAAAATTTAAAGTTTCTAATCACCTACTGCAACACCGGGAGCCCTCCAACAGCCTGCTGGGACGGGGCCCCCCCGGAGATGCCGGGTGGGCGGCCGCCGATGCCAAGGACTGCCCGCCCCCAGCAGATGCCGGACCACCGCCCAAGACTTCGGGCGGGCCCTGCCGACGCTACATCGGGCGGGGCCCGCACCCAGCAGATGACCGCTGCTCAGGACTTCGGGCGGGCCCCAGCAGACGACAAACCGCCGTCCAGTACTTTGGGCGGGCCCCGCTGTCGGCGCCGAGGACTTTGGGCGGGGCCTGCCCTCTGAGATGCCGGGCGGGCTGCCGCAGAAGAGGTAAGCACTGTCAGGCCACTCGGCCCGGGATAGGGGCGATGTCCCTTCGGCCAGAGATAGGGTCGTCGCCCGGAGACCGGATGCGCTGGGAGGGCCAGGAGCAACTGCGCACGTGTACAGCCTCCACTGCGCATGCGCGCAGCTGCCGGCACTGTTTTTGGCGCAGGGCTGTAGCTCCGCCTCCAGCTGCGCCACGCCAAGCTGGAAACGGCCCTACAGATATCGGCGAATCGCCGCTTTTTCAGTTCTACAAATTAGGCGAGCCTCTCCGATGTGCATCGATCTAGCGGGGGTCCGAAACTTGAGCTTGTATGTCTAATTCAGGATGGTGTGTGACTCGGGAATTTGGAGCTAATGGTGTTCCCATGATATTGCTGCTCTTGTCCTTGTTAGTAGGTTGCAGCGTTGGTAGGTGCTGTTGAAGTAGGCTTGATGAGTTTCTGCAGTGTATCCTATAGATCAGGAGTGTCAAAACTAATTTTATATGGTGGGCTAGATCCGATATAATAACATAAGAAATAGGAGCAGGAGGAGGCCATATGACCCCTCGAGCCTGCTCCGCCATTCAATAAGATCATGGCTGATCATCGACCTCAACTCCACTTTCCCGTCTGATCTCATATCTCTTGATTCCCCTAGACTCCCAAAATTTATCTATCTCAGCCTTGAATATATTCAAAGAGACAGCATACAGAGCCCTCTGGGGCAGAGAATTCCAAAGATTTGCAACCCTCTGAGTGAAGTAATTCCTCCTCATCTGTGTCTTAAATTGCTTACAACTTATCTTGTCCAACCAGGGGAAACAACCTCTCACCATCTAACCTATCAATTCCCTTCAGAATTTTGTATGTTTCAATGAGATCACCTCTCATTCTTCTTAACTCCAGAGAGTATAGGCCCATTCTACACAATCTCTCATCCTAAGACAGCCCTCTCATCCCAGGAATCAATCTAGTGAAAATCCGTTGCACTGCCTCCAAAGCAAGTATATCCTTCCTTAGATAAGGAGACCAAAACTGTGCACAGTACTTCAGATGTGGTCTCGCCAAGGTCCTGTATAATTGTAGCAAGACTTCCTTACTCTTATACTCCAACCTCCTTGCAATAAAGGACAGCATGCCATTTGCTTTCTTTATTGCTTTCTGTACCTGCATGCTAGTTTTCTGTGTTTCTTGCACAAGGACACCCAAATCTCTGTGAAAGAGGAGGTAGTTGAGATACTGGATGGGCTAAACATTGATAAAGAGGAGATACTAAAAATGCTGGCTGTACTTAAAGTAGATAAGTCACCAGGACCGGATGGGATGCGTCCTAGGATGCTGAGGGAAGTAAAGGTGAAAATTGCGGGGGCGCTGGCCATAATCTTCCAATCCTCCTTGGATACGGGGTTGGTGCCAGAGAACTGGAGAATTGCAAATGTTATACCCTTGTTGAAAAAGGGTGTAAGGATAAACCCAGCAACAATTATTCATTGGATATATTCAAGAGGGCGTTAGATATGGCCCTTACGGCTAAGGGGATTAAGGGGTATGGAGAGAAAGCAGGAAAGGGATCCTGAGGGAATGATCAGCCATGATCTTATTGAATGGCGGTGCAGGCTCGAAGGGCCAAATGTCCTACTCCTGCATCTATTTTCTATGTTTCTACATATAGGCCAGTCACTTTAACCTCGGTGATGGGGAAGTTTTCAGAAATGATAATCTGGGACAAAATAAGTCACTTGGGCAAGTGTGGTTTAATTAAGGGAAGCCAGCATGGATTTGTTAAAGGCAAATTGTGTTTAACTAACTTGATTGAATTTTTTTGATGAGGTAACAGAGAGGGTTGATGAGGGCAATGCGGTTGATGTGGTGTACATGGACTTCCAAAAGACATTTGATAAAGTGCTGCATAATAGGCTTGCCAGCAAAGTTGAAGCCCATGGAATAAAAGGGACAGTCCAGCATGGATATGAAATTGGCTAATTGACAGGAAACAGAGAGTTGCGGTGAATGGTGGTTTTTTTGGACTGGAGGAAGCTGTACAGTGGTGGTCCCCAGGGGTCAGTGCTAGGACCACTGCTTTTCTCTATGCAGGTTGAACCACTTATCCGGAACCCTTGGGACCTGGCCTGTTCTGGAATAAGGGATTTTTATGGACGAGGGGTGATCACGTTAAATTGGATGGTACTGGTACTGAACAAGGGGATATCTGGGCTGGCTGGCTTGGGACTGATTGTGCAACAGAGAGGTCATGGGGGCGGGGGGGGCGCGGGGCGGGGGTGGATCGTGGGGTCAGGCCAGTAGTTGTGGGAGTCGGCAGCGAGGAAGGACTTCAATCTGTTCATGTCGGAGTTCTGTGCATGCGCCATCCAGTGGCCGGGAATGGTTCTGGATGAGGGGTGGTTCTGGATAAGGGAGTTTTGAATAAGGGGGGTTCAATCTGTATATATTAATGATTTGGACTTGGGTGTACAGGGCACTATTTCAAAATTTGCAGATGACACAAACTTGAAAGTATAGTGAGGAGGATAGGGATAGACTTTAAGAGGACATAGATAAGCTGGTAGAATGGATAGACTTGTGGCAGATGAAATTTAACACAGAAAAGTATGAAGTGATACATTTTGGTAGGAAGAACGAGGAGAGGCAATATAAACTGAAGGGTACAATTCTAAAGGGGGTGCAGGAACAGAGAGACCTCTGGGTATATGTGTTTAATTATGGAAAGTAAAAAGGCTTGTTTGCCCGGAGTTTACGCATTTAATACTTTCTTCTATCTGAAATTGCATACTGGAGGTTCACAAATTATTGAAGGTAGCAGGGCAGGTTGAGAAAGCAGTTAAAAAAGCATACGGGAACCTAGACTTTATAAATAGAGGCATAGAGTACAAAAGCAAGGAAGTTAGGATGAACTTTTATAAAGCACTGGTTTGGCCACAACTAGAGTATTGTCCAATTCTGGGCACTGCAGTTTAGGAAGGATGTGAAGGCTTTAGAGAGGGTGTTATAAGATTGGCTCCAGGGATGAGGGACTTCAGTTATGTGGAAAAACTGGGCTGGTTCTTAGAGCAGAGAGAATTGAGAGGAGATTTGATAGAGGTGTTCAAAATCATGAGGGATCTAGACAGAGTAGATAGAGAGAAACCATTCCCATTGGCAGAAGGGTCGAGAACCAGAGAACACAGATTTAGGCGATTCGCAGAGGATGCAAAGGCGACATGAGGGAAAAAAAATTTATGCAGCAAGTGGTTATGATTTTGAATGCACTGCCAGAAAAGGTGGTGGAAGCAGATTCAATCGTGGCTTTCAAAAGGGAATTGCATAAGTAACTGAAGGGGAAAAAAATCAGGACTATGGGGAAAGGGCGGGGGAGTGGGACTAGCTGAAGTGCTCTTGCAGAGAGCTGGCACTGGCTCAATGGGCGGAATAGCCTCCTACTGTGTTGTAACCATTCTATGATTCTAACATGGCTGGTTTTATTCCTAAATGAAAATAGATATGTATGTAACAATCAAAATTCAAACTGACCACTCCATCCCCCCCCCCCCCCCCCCCAAACCACATACATTGTGCCATTGGCTCATTACATTCATATACATTCAGGTCCAAAAATAAATTTGTATTTACAGTATTACATGTGTGGTACCGTGGAGAGGCAAGTAATTTGAATGGTGAGGTATATACTTGGAGTCAGTGCTGGGGTCAGCACCGGTGCATGAGGACAAACTAGTGCCAGAGCTGCTGGATGGTGTCCAGGTAGTCTGGTGGCAGCGCGGTGCCCAGTGCTGGCAGTGGGAACCCAGTTGGCTCAAGTTGTCTGCTCTCGGGGCTTTTGCCATTGCTCCTAACGTCGGACAGGTTCACAGATGCCTGTGACCTCCCTGTCCTCTCCTTGCGCCCTGTGTCGCTGCTGCTCCCTAAGGAGCAGTCGTCTAGCAGTGCACAAGGAACTGCTGACTCGCTTGCCTGGGCGTTGTTTAGTTTGGGATCCTGGCTGGTCCCAGTCCCATTTGGGAAAACTGTTGCGGGTGACCCTTCGTTCTCGGGTGTGGCCTTGGTGGCGATAGAGTCTGGAGGCTGCGCCTTTGCGCAGTTTGCTCTTTCAGGCTCGTGGCGGTTGGTGCCATCGGGTGCCTGAGAGGTGGAGCCGATTGGGGGCAGGGTATCGATACTGGTGCCGCTGCCCTCCTGAGATCGCTTGCTCTGCAGCTTGTATATATTAGCTGCTTATGGCCACACTCCGTGGTGCATCACTCTGGTCCCAGGGATCCAGGCTACAGTATTGGGTAGCTCGCTGGACCTGTGCTCCCAATAGGTGTTTTCCTGCTACATTAACTGTATGCAGTTGAAATCCTACGTCGCACAATGTTTCATTACTCATTGTGAATAACCTGTAGCTTCGATTGCAATTGTGCGACTTTTCTTTGCTTATTGCATGTACACAACTCTGATCATCAATTACACATTTTACATCTAACTCACAGTTGCTATTGCATTGAGAGTGTGGAACTGTCCCTTTTAAGTGTGGTGAGTTGCAGGCCTCCTTGAAGAGATCCTTGCTATCTTTACCCCAATCCTCCTCTTCGCTTGGTGCCATGTGTTGCTCCATCAGCGCTGCACCTCATGGTCTGGCCGCCGCCATCTTTTTCTTCAGTGCCTCACCTCGTGGTTTGGGCGTCATCTTTCTTCCATCCACGATGTCGACTGCTGTGATCCTCTTCTCCCCGGGTTCTGCCACCGAGGCTGGGAAGTTGCCTCTGGATCCGATTTTCTTCCTCCGGAATCCTGTCACTGGAGCCCGGAAGGTGCGTTCGGGTTGTCTCAGCTGGATCATCTCCACGCAGTCGTGCTGAGCGGTCTGTGCCTCGGGTGCTGTGCTGGTCTGCTCTCTGATGCCGGATCCAACCTCAGGTGAGGGCTTGTTTTGCCTCTGAGCGTGGAGGACGCGATAGCTGGAGGGATGAAATCTTCCTAGCTCCAATGGATCTTCTCCATCCACCTTCTTCCGAGTAGCGTTGGTCCATCACCTGCAACAATCCACAAGGATAACTTGTGCACCACGCCATCATGGAGTACCTTTACATCCGCACTACCAACGACTGGGATAAGTTCATCGGTGTAGGTGTGCAGCTTTGCCTGAACCGGGACCAACTTGTGTCGTTCAGCCTGATTGTCCCATAGCCTCTCAAAGGCTTCTTGATTCATTACTGACTGGCTCGCCCCCGTGTCCACTTCCACGAAAACTGGAACGCCATTTATCTCGACTTCCATCCTCAGCGGAGAACATTCGGTGGTGCAGGTAAACATGCTATATACCTCATTGTGGGGCTGAGCTTCATAATTCGCACTGGATTCATGGCCATCTGCAGACCTTTCATCAACACAGTGAGTCATATTTCTTTTACACATTCGCTGGAAATGGCCCTTTGTGCTGTAGCCTTTACACACACAGTCTGTAAAACGGCACTGGTGAGCCCTGTGATTACCTCTGCAATGCCAGCATGGTGCTACTCTATTAGCCCCCCTCGGCGGACTCTGAGTTAAGGGACTCTGGGGCCTTCCTGTTTTTTCCCCTGAGAAGATTCACGTTCTACAGTCCAGCCTCTAAAAGGCGCCATTCTGTACACAGTACTTGCTGGGTTTGAGTCCTGTGGATGAGTCATCCACCTAGAACCGCAGGTCGAGGTCATGAATGGTTGGCTCACTGAGATGGCCTTCTGCAGTGTGACTCTGGTATCCGCAGATAGTAGCTTATGAAGAAGGCCCTCATGGCCGATTCCGATGACAAAGATATCCCGCAGCGCTTCGGTGAGGTGGTCGCCGAAATCACACGGTGCCGCCAGCCTCCTGAGGTCTGCAGTATATTTCGCGATTTCCTGGCCTTTGGGCCGTCGGTGTGTATAAAACTGGAGTCTGACTGAGGATGCTCTCTTTGGGCTTGTGTTGTTCTTGGATCAGCGTTACAAGCTCCTCGTACGTCTTGGTTGTTGTCTTCGCTCGTGCCAGCAAGTCCCTGATGAGGCCATAGACGGTGGGCCCACAACTGGTTAGCAGGATAGCTCTGCCCTTATCAGCCAGTGTGGCCGGATTGTCGCCTGCCAGGTCGTTTGCTGTGAAGAAATGGTCGAGCCTCTCCACAAAGGCATCCCAATCATCACCATTGGCGAACTGCTGCAATGCACCAAGGGTAGCCATTTTCGCGTGAAGGTCCGTAATCTCGTCGCCAATTGTTAATGTCTTCAGATGCTCTGATAATGACTCCACGAGACAGTGTTGTACTTGAACTGTAGTGACCTTAGTCCCTCCAGAGTGAGGATCACACATGGTGGCCTGCCTTTTATACTAGGCCAGGCACACTTGTACAGGTAACCTACAAGTCTCCTGCAGCAGTGCCCTCTGGTGGCGCACCTTGTAATAGTACAAGCAGTAACCATGTAGGATACATGACACTGTGTATTGTGAATCGTCAAGTTGCTGGCTGATTTGTGCCGCTCTGCCGTTAGGTTTGCAAAAATGGCAGCTTGCCCTTAACCACTCCGTGATTTTCATGAAATTGCTGTATTTACCCATGACTTGTCCATTAAACATGCCACAAAGTTATGTCTAGTAATTAAGTGTAAGTACCCTTTTAACGATGTGATAATTGTTAATGGCTGCCAATCAACCTCCCTTGCCCAAAAAATGAAAAATTAAAAGTGTGAAGTCTCATTCTTTCACTTTGTGAATTGTTGGTGAATTTAAAAATGTCAGATTTTTTTTCCCCTAAGTTTCCTTTGTGTCTCTTTCTCTCTCCCTTATTCCAATCTTTCTCTTCATTTCTCTTTCTGTACCTGATTTGACACTCATTCTCATTTCTTCTCCGTCCTTCCTCTGTTATTTCTCAAACATAAATCTCATTGGTTAAGGAGATACACTGTCCCATTGTTCACCTAGATCCCAGATGCTCTGTTTCCCTCGCTGTGTCATTATCAGCTCGCACTTAAAGCAACTTCGTGTGCAAAACATTTTTGAGCTGAAGGGTGCAGGAACAAGTCTATCTAACTGGGCACGCTGAGACACCCCGCTCCAGCAAATCCTGGGCCGATGATTCATTTTAAATGTTCTGCAAATGTAATTACGCAACTTTTTAAACTTGAAGTCAGAACAGGGGCCTTGGTTCTGCCTGTTCTTGTTTGCTGTGTGGTTTATATGTTCTTTTTATCCATCTCTAAAGTTTTGATAAAAGTCCCTCCATGCCAGCATACTGAATGCTCGCTACACTTTAGCAGGAAGTTGTGGACTGCTTTACTGTGCGTTTTTGCAAAAGACCTAGTTCGGTCAATGTTAATGTCAGAATTGTTGGACACAAGTGGAAATATGTGAAGCAGTTTGCTCACTGCAGATTGGCTTTTCTTTGGTGCAGTTGTCAAATTCCTTAATTGTGGGAAGTTTTTTTCCTGTTCAGAACCAGGACTTTTGCTGAGACAATGGATAAATGATCCTGGTCATCTCCATAGTCTGAGAATACTGCCCTTTAGCCACCCAAAGTGTTGGAGGTGGAACCTACGGTGCTTTTGCTCCTTTTTCTCCCTTATGCCATTCAGACATTTTGCTTCCTCTTGCTGATCCTAATGACTCAGATGAGATTGGTATCTGGGGAAATCCAAATGTGTTGGCACGTGAGGTCTGAATTTAAACCAGACCCCTGTATCAGCAATTGAGTGCAGTCTAACTATTATTAATCCAGTAACTTTGAAATCAGCAAGCAGCACAGTGAGAAAAACAAGCCTGGGCAGTGAGATTTATCATAGTCGGGATTAAGGTCAGAATTCCATTTGATAGTCTAGTGCCACTGAGCGTTATTAGATAAATCAGCAATTTGAAATTTAATATTAATGTTCAAGAACTGGTGTTTAAATGTAAAATTCCTGTTTTTACAGGATATTTATGATAATTAGACAGCTTGTTTACAGTGCTAGTACCAAAACTGGAGTTGGAGTAGAAATAGCAGGATAGTTAAGATGAATACATGGCTTGAGGAATGGTGCAAGAGGGAGGAATTCAAATTCCTGGGACATTGGAACCGGTTCTGGGGGAGATGGGACCAGTACAAACTGGATGGTCTGTACCTGGGCAGGACCGGAACCAATGTCCTACGAGGAATGTTTGCTAGCGCTGTTGGGGAGGGTTAAAACTAATATGGCAGGGGGATGGGAAACTTAGACATAGAAACATAGAAAATAGGTGCAGGAGTAGGCCATTCGGCCCTTCGAGCCTGCACCACCATTCAATAAGATCATGGCTGATCATTCCCTCAGTACCCCTTTCCTGCTTTCTCTTTCTCTCCATACCCCTTGATCCCCTTAGCCGTAAGGGCCATATCTAACTCCCTCTTGAATATATCCAATGAACCGGTATCAACAACTCTGCAGCAGGGAATTCCACAGGTTAACAGCTCTCAGTGAAGAAGTTTCTCCTCATCTAAACCTAAATGACCTACCCCTTATCCTAAGACTGTCCCCTGGCTCTGGACTTCCCCAACATCGGGAACAATCTACCCGCATCTAACCTGTCCCATCCCGTCAGAATCTTGTATGTTTCTATGAGATCCCCTCTCATCCTTCTAAACTCCATTGTATAAAGGCCCAGTTGATCCAGTCTCTCCTCATATGTCAGTCCAGCCATCCCGGGAATCAGTCTGGTGAGCCTTCGCTGCACTCCCTCAATAGCAAGAACGTCCTTCCTCAGATTAGGAGACCAAAACAGAATACAATATTCCAGGTGAGGCCTCACCAAGGCCCTGTACAACTGCAGTAAGATCTCTCTGATCCTATACTCAAATCCCCGAGCTGTGAAGGCCAACATACCATTTGCCGCCTTTACCGCCTGCTGTACCTGTATGCCAACTTTCAATGACTGATGAACCATGACACCCAGGTCTCGTTGCACCTCCCCTTTTCCTAATCTGCCACTATTCAGATAATATTCTGTCTTCGCGTTTTTGCCTCCAAAGTGGATAACCTCACATTTATCCACATTATACTGCATCTGCCATGCATTTGCCCATTCACTGAACCTGTCCAAGTCACCCTGCAGCCTCTTAGCATCCTCTTCACAGCTCAAACCACCACGCAGTTTAGTGTCATCTGCAAACTTGGAGATATTACACTCAATTCCTTCATCTAAATCATTGATGTATATTGTAAAGAGCTGGGGTCCCAGCACTGAGCCCTGCGGCACTCCACTAGTCACTGTCTGCCATTCTGAAAAGGACCCGTTTATCCCGACTCTGCTTCCTGTCTGCCAACCAGTTCTCTATCCACGTCAGTATATTACCCCCAATACCACGTGCTTTGATTTTGCACACCAATCTCGTGGGACCTTGACAAAAGCCTTTTGAAAGTCCAAATACACCACATCCACTGGTTCTCCCTTGTCCACTCTACTAGTTACATCCGCAAAAAATTCCAGAGGATTTGTCAAGCATGATTTCCCTTTCATAAATCCATGCTGACTTGGACCGATCCTGCCACTGCTTTCCAAATGTGCTGCTATTTCATCCTTAATAATTGATTCCAACATTTTCCCCACTACTGATGTCAGGCTTAACTGGTCTATAATTACCCATTTTCTCTCTCCCTCCCTTTTTTTAAAAAGTGGTGTTTTCTTAGCTACCCTCCAGTCCATAGAACTGATCGAGAGTCGATAGACTGTTGGAAAATGATCACCAATGGATCCATTATTTCTAGGGCCACTTCCTTAACTACTCTGGAATGCAGACTATCAGGCCCCTGGGGATTTATTGGCCTTCAATCCCATCAATTTCCCAAACACAATTTCTCACTTAATAAGGATATCCTTCAGTTCCTCCTCCTCACTAGACCCTCGGTCTCTTAGTACTTCCGGAAGGTTATTTGTGTCTTCCTTCATGAAGACAGAACCAAAGTATTTGTTCAATTGGTCTGCCATTTCTTTGTTCCCCATTATAAATTCACCTGAATCCGACTGCAAGGGACCTATGTTTGTCTTCACTAATCTTTTTCTCTTCACTTATCTATAGAAGCTTTTGCTGTCAGTTTTTATGTTCCCGGCAAGCTTCTTCTCGTACTCTATTTTCCCCCTCTTAATTAAACCCTTTGTCCTCCTCTGCTGAATTCTAAATCTCTCCTCAGGTTTGCTGCTTTTTCTGGCCAATTTATATGCCTCTTCCTTGGATTTAACACTATCCTTAATTTCCCTTGTTGGCCACGGTTGAGCCACCTTCCCCATTTTATTTTTATTCCATACAGGGATGTACAATTGCTGAAGTTCATCCATGTGATCTTTAAATGTTTGCCATTGCCTATGCACCGTCAACCCTTTAAGTATCATTTGCCAGTCTATTCTAGCTAATTCACGCCTCAAACCATCGAAGTTACCTTTCCTTAAGTTCAGGACCCTAGTTTCTGAATTAACTGTGTCACTTTCCATCCTAATAAAGAATTCTACCATATTATGGTCACTCTTCCCCAAGGGGTCTCGCACAATAAGATTGCTAATTAGTCCTTTCTCATTACACATCACCCAGTCTAGGATGGTCAGCTCCCTGGTTGGTTCCTTGACATATTGATCTAGAAAACCATCCCTAATACACGCCAAGAAATCCCCCTCCACCGCATTGCTACCAGTTTGGTTAGCCCAATCAATATGTAGATTAAAGTCGCCCATGATAACTGCTGTACCTTTATTGCATGCATCCCTAATTTCTTGTTTGATGCTGTCCCCAATCTTACTACTACTGTTTGGTGGTCTGTACACAACTCCCACTAGCGTTTTCTGCCCCTTGGTTTTCCGTAGCTCCACCCATACTGATTCCACATCATCCAAGCTAATGTCCTTTCTTACTATTGCATAAATTTCCTCTAACCAGCAATGCCACCCTGCCTCCTTTTCCTTTCTGTCTATCCTTCCTTAATGTTGAATACCCCTGGATGTTGAGTTCCCAGCCTTGGCCACCCTGGAGCCATGTCTCCGTGATGCCAATTACATCATAACCGTTAACTGCTATCTGCGCAGTTAATTCGTCCACCTTATTCCGAATACTCCTCGCATTGAGGCACAGAGCCTTCAGGCTTGTCTTTCTAACACACTTCGCCCCTTTAGAATTTTGCTGTAATGTGGCCCTTTTTGCTTTTTGCCTTAGTTTTCTCTGCCCTCCACTTTTACTTTACTTCTTTCGCTTCTGCCCCCATGCTACTTCCCTCTGTCTCCCTGCATTGATTCCCATCCCCCTGCCATATTAGTTTAACTCCTCCCCAACAGCACTAGCAAACACTCCCCCTAGGACATTGGTTCTGGTCCTGCCCAGGTGCAGACCGTCTGGTTTGTAATGGTCCCACCTCCCCAAGAACCGGTTCCAATGTCCCAGGAATTTGAACCCCTCCCTTCTGCACCACTCCTCAAGCCACGTATTCATCTGAGCTATCCTGTGATTCCTATTCTGACTAGCACTAGGCACTGGCAGCAATCCTGAGATTACGACTTTTGAGGTCCTACTTTTTAATTTAGCTCCGAGCTCCCTAAATTCATCTTGTAGGACCTCATCCCGTTTTTTACCTATATCGTTGGTACCTATATGCACCATGACAACTGGCTGTTCACCCTCCCCTTTCAGAATGCCCTGCACCCGCTCTGAGACATCCTTGACCCTTGCACCAGGGAGGCAACATATCATCCTGGAGTCTTGGTTGTGGCCACGGAAACGTCTATCTATTCCCCTTACAATTGAATCCCTTATCACTATAACTCTCCCACTCTTTTTCCTGCCCTCCTGTGCTGCAGAGCCACCCACGGTGCCATGAACTTGGCTGCTGGTGCCCTCCCCTGGTGAGTCATCCCCCAACCCCCCCAACAGTACCCAAAGCGGTGTATCTGTTTTGCAGGGGGATGACCACAGGGGACCCCTGCACTACCTTCCTTGCACTGCTCTTCCTGTTGGTCACCCATTCCCTATCTGGCTGTGTACCCTTTACCTGCGGTAAGACCAACTCACTAAACGTGCTATTCACGTCATTCTCAGCATCGTGCATGCTCCAGAGTGAATCCACCCGTAGCTCCAGTGCCACAATGTGGTCCGACAGGAGCTGCAGCCGGATACACTACCCGCACACGTAGTTGTCAGGGACACCAGAAGCGTCCCTGACTTCCCACATAGTACAGGAGGAGCATAACATGTGTCTGAGCTCTCCTGCCATGACTTAACCCCTACATAAACTTAATCTGGCAACAACAAGGCTTAAAGGCTATTTACTGATAAAGAAAAGAAAAAGAAAACTACTTACCAATCACTTACCCCCTTGGCTGTGACGTCACCTTTCGATTTCTTTACACTTTTTTGCCTTCTCACCCTCCAGGACCTGATAGTCTGCATCCCAAAGTACTTAAGGAAGTGACCCTCGAAATAGTGGATCTATTGGTGGTCATTTTCCAACGTTCTATAGACTCTGGATCAGTTCCTATGGATTGGAGGGTAGCTAATGTAACCGCACTTTTTTAAAAAGGAGGGAAGAGAGAAAAAACAGGGAATTATAAACTGGTTAGCCTGACATCGGTAGTGGGGAAAATGTTGGAATCAATTATTAAAGACGTATTAGCAGCGCATTTGGAAAGCAGTGACGGGATCTGTCTAAGTCAGCATGGATTTATGAAAGGGAAATCATGCTTGACAACTCTTCTAGAATTTTTTGAGAATGTAACTAGTAGAATGGACAAGGGAGAACCAGTGGATGTGGTGTATTTGGAAAGGCTTTTGAGAAGGTCCCACAAGAGATTAGTGTGCAAAATTAAAGCACATGGTATTGGGGGTAATGTATTGTCATGGATAGAGGACTGGTTGGCAGACAGGAACCGAAGAGTAGGAATAAACGGGTCCTTTTCGGAATGGCAGGCAGTGACTAGTGGGGTACCGCAAGATTCAGTGCTGGGACCCCAGCTATTTACAATATACATTAATGATTTGGACAAAGAAATTGAATGTAATAGCTCCAAGTTTGCAGATGACACTAAACTGAGTGGCAGTGTAAGCTGTGAGGAGGATGCTAAGAGGCTGCAGGGTGACTTGGACAGGTTAAGTGATTGGGCAAATGCATGGCAGATGCAGTATAATGTGGATAAATGTGAGGTTATCCACTTTGGTGGCAAAAACAGGGAGGCAGAATATTATCTGAATGGTGACAGATTAGGAAAAGGGGAGTTGCAATGAGACCTGGGTGTCATGGTACATCAGTCATTGAAAGTTGGCATGCAGGTTCAGCAGACGGTGAAGAAAGCAAATGGCATATTGGCCTTCATCGCGAGAGGATTTGAGTATAGGAGCAGGGAGGTCTTACTGCAGTTGTACAGGGCCTTGGTGAGGCCACACCTTGAATATTGTGTCCAGTTTTGGTCTCCTAATCTGAGGAAGGATATTCTTGCTCTTGAGCGAGTGCAGCGAAGGTTCACCAGACTGATTCCTGGGATGGCAGGACTGACATATGAAGAAAGACTGGATCGACTAGATTTATACTCACTGGAATTTAGAAGAATGAGAGGGGATGTCATAGAAACATATAAAATTCTGCTGGGACTGGACAGGTTAGATGCAGGAAGAATGTTCCCGATGTTGAGGAAGTCCAGAACCAGGGGTTACAGTCTAAGGATAAGGGGTAAGCCATATAGGACCGAGATGAGGAGAAATGTCTTCACTCAGAGAATTGTGAACCTGTAGAATTCTCTACCACAGAAAGTTGTTGAGGCCAGTTCATTAGATATATTCAAAAGGGAGTTAGATGTGGCTCTTACGGCTAAAGGGATCGAGGGGTATGGAGAGAAAGCAGGAATGGGGTACTGAAGTTGCATGATATTGAATGGTGGTGCAGGCTCGAATGGCCTACTCCTGCACCTATTTTCTATGTTTCTATTACATCCTTGAGAAGGGGTATTTCAATAATGCATTGTGTTCTGCATGAACATTACCTATATATCTCCACTGTTGATTGGTTTCAACAAATCTATTTGCTGCAGTACTTGAATCTTGTCTGCTCCTTTATTTTTACAGTTTTGAAGTGGTCACTGAACAGCAGCATCGTAAAGATCTCTTGCATGGTTGATCAGTTGAAATATCATTGAAACTGGAACACTGAACTTGTTCCAAGGGACCATGGCAAGCAGAGGAGCTTCTAGACCAAATGGTCTCGGTCAGACCAAGATCTGCCAGTTCAAGCTGGTTCTACTAGGAGATATGGCAGTGGGGAAATCGAGTTTAGTCCTGCGTTTTGTTAAAGGCCAGTTTGACGAATTCCAGGAGACAACAATTGGTGGTAAGTGTTCTTTTTAAACTATTCAGCATTTGGTGTAAGTTCGTTACACCTATCTAAAATGTACCTTGGCCATTGCAAAGCATGTTGTTGTATTCTGACCAGATCTGGGGAGATTAATTGGGGGAAGTGGGGGCGGGTGGGGGTGGACAATCCCAAACTGTGCTGCAAAAATTTACCACCTGGTGTTTCTGCTGAGGGGATTGACCCGCCCTTCCTCATATAGGGCT
This sequence comes from Pristiophorus japonicus, assembly GCF_044704955.1. Taxonomy (NCBI): domain Eukaryota; kingdom Metazoa; phylum Chordata; class Chondrichthyes; family Pristiophoridae; genus Pristiophorus; species Pristiophorus japonicus. Next base: position 159,090,276 of record NC_091979.1, on the reverse strand, counting down.
CAATTTTCCCCATTTTTTTGGCGCACGCCGCTTTTTTTGGCCTAAATTTTTAACATCCAAGTTTCCCCAAAGATTGTGCACCAGCATAACTCAGTTACGATTTTTTTAGATTAGTTTTTTTTTGTCATAGGTGGCGTAACCTGATGTCTGTGCCAGTTTTTCACAATTATGCAAGTTTGGCCAACTTACAATTCTTCTAGGACGGCGTATGTGACCACTCCCAAAAAAGCTTCTGGGCACTTAAGAAAAATCAGCGCACATCAAAAAATCGGTGCAGAAAAACGCCATTGTTTTTAGGCAAAGTTTTGGAGGGAGTCAACACACAAATATGCATCATCAAGCTTAAATGTTTCCAATTGAAAACACAGAAAATGGAAGTTTCATGCAGTTCTTTAAGTTTTGATTTTTTTTTTTAAGTGCCGCGTCACCACCGAATGTCTCCAAACCAGGCTTGAAGGTTGGTGTGTCGGCCGACAGAATTGGTCCCTCGCCCGGACACTGGCTCGGGGCTTGGCTTGAAAAGAAGCCGGGTTGGGGGGCGGGGTGGGTAGCGGTGGTGTGGAAGCTGAACTAAAGGGATGAGAACCCTTGCACTATGCATCAAAAGAAGCCCTGGGGGGTGGGGGGGCAGAACTGGAGGCATGAGAAGCCTTACACTATGCCACTCTGCAGCAAGCAGCATTAAATGAAGTCTGGGGGGAGCGGGGCGGGGGCCGAGTACACCGATGTAAGCAAGCCCATTGCGAATGCTCAGACCTGGGTGTAATCTATACTAGGGCGTCGACCGTGGAGAGAGAGACAGCAAAGAAGCTTGTCCTGCCTGTCGTTTTGAGCTTCTTGCAAAAGTACAATTTAATCATGCGGGCCATACTGACAATGCCATACCTTGTGCAAGCCTTCTGCATGATGGCGCTGTGGAGGAGACAATTAATTCAATGTCATTGCATGAGGAACCTCAGAGCACGTAGGATGATGGACAGGAGGCCTTACCCACGTCGGGTATATTGAGACAGGTGTTCTTACCTGCACCTGAGTGATGCAGACTCTGTCAGAAGGCTGCGTTTCCGCAAAGAAGTTGTAACTGAGATCTATGAGTTAGTAACAGCAGACCTGCAACCTAGAAGCATCAGGAGGACTGCTTTGTCAGTTGAAGTGAAGGTTACAGCTGCACTTTCATTCTATGCATCTGGATTGTTCCAGGCCACAACTGGGGATGTGTGCGCCATTTCTCAACATGCAACACATATCTGCATTCAGCAGGTGACTGCTGCACTATATGCCTGGAGGAATGACAACATAAAGTTCCCCATGACTGCCCAGGCGATGCGTGAAAGGGCTGTGGGCTTCTCCAGGATTGCTGGCTTCCCAAAGGTACAGGGCTGCATCGATTGTACCCACAGCGCCTTGCGAGCACCTTTTGGAGGATTCCGAGATGTACAGAAACAGAAAAGGCTTCCTCTCCGTGAATGTGCAACTCGTGTGTGACGACATGCATCACATCATGTCAATTGATGCAAGATACCATGGGAGCATCCTGCACAAGAGCGTTATACCTGCCATGTTTCAGCAGCAGCCAGAAGGGCAGAGCTGGCTAGTGGCAGACAAAGGGTATGGCCTCGCCACCTGGCTCATGATGTCCTTGCGCGTAACCCGCCGGAAGTTGACCAGGAATACAACATGTCTCACATTGTGATACGCAGCATAATAGAGAAGACCATTGGCATCTTGAAACAGCATTTTCGTTGCCTGGACCATTCCGGAGGCTACTTGCACTACTCCCCAGAGATTGTCGGTCAGTTCACTGTTGTGTGCTGCAGGCTGCATAACTTGTCCATCATGAGGCAGCAGCAGCTACAAGTAGAAGACCCATCTGATGAGGAGAACGAGGAAGCCATGCAATTACCTGAACCCAGAGCACGACAGCGGAGGAGGGCGGGCCGTCGTGCCCCTTTAACGATTGCTCGAGCCTTGTGCCAGCAGTTCAGCTGTCAACGCTTTGTTGCCTGAAGGCTCAGCGGCAACTATTTCAAATGGACCATGTTTACTGTTTGGACCTGTTCCGTAATTTTGTGTTGTGTTAATGGAACAAATAATGGAAATGATTCAGTTATAATTTAAAATATATTTTATTCAAAAGTTTAACAAACATTTGTTTGTACTTAACTTTAAAGTTTTTAGTTAACATCACTTATAAATTTTAAGATCACTTAAACTTTAAGATCACTTACAAACTTTTAAACTTGTAAATTTACATAACTTACAAAGAACTTATAATTTGAGAACAGTTACAACAGTAACAATAATAATAACAGCAGCAAAGAAAGGCTACACCCATCTCTCCTCCACCTTAATCTAAGACCGCTCGCTGCGCTTGGTCTTGTTGACTCCACCCCTGCCCGCAGGCGGTGCTACAGCGTTTCTCAGGTTGGTACCAAGCTTATTCTTTCGAACATCTCGGGTAATGCGCACTTCTTGATGCGGGGGGGCGGCGGGCAGGCAGTAATGTGGAAGGCCTGGCTCGGGCCTCTTCAGAGGCTGGTCTTGGGATTGGAGTGGGAGTGGCAGTTGATTCTGTCAATGGCCGTGAGGTCTGGGCGTGTTCCCTTATTGCAGCAGCTAACTCCCTCGTGCCCTGACAGTATGTCAACTATGTGCAACATTCCCTCCCTCATGTTCACTGACAGCGCATTAGCTACGTGCGACATTCCCTCCCTCATGTGCACAGACATTGTATCTGCTGCCTGAGACATTCCCTACCTCATGTTCCCGGACAGTGTTCCCATTTCTCGTGAGAGTGTTGTTACTTCTCCCGACAATCCCGATACCTCATCACCCACCCCACTGATGGTGTCCAGGAGTGATCGCGTAAGGTCAATACTCTTCGCACTTATTGCGTCATCTGAACCACATCTGTTAGATCCTGCATCTCAGGAGAGCGCTGTCGAGCTCTTCTTCCCCTCCTCACCCTGGGTGTGGCTCTCTGGGACCTGCAGCCTCGGACAGTGGGGCCCTAGATATGCCTTGCTGCATTCCACTGGAATCCCCAGCCTCGGACTGTGGGAAACCATGGAATGTCCCAGCAACACTCGTACCACTCAGGAAAGGGGCTGGCACCTCCATGGATGGCACCTGCACCTCCTCCAAAGTGAGTATAATAGCGGGGACTTCATCCATTCCCTCCCCCTCCCCCTCACCCCCATGCTCTTGGTCTGGAAGGTGGGATTGGACGATGTTCTCCTCTTCAGGCTCGTCCGCATCTGAATACTCTGCATCGTCAGGGTTGGCCTCAAGGTCTGCAAAATATAACAGAACAGACAAATGTTTAGCAGCAGAGGAGGGGGCAGGATGGGTGGCATGAGTAGCTCACACAGCACAGACAGGAGGCTGATTTGAAGGACCATGATGAATGATAGCACTTTACATCAACCGAAGCGTAGCTGACTGAGACATTTTTATGAACCGAAGCATGACTGGCCCGCGCAGTACTTAACATTTAGCAAAGCCCAGACTGTGGAATTTGCCGGACTTACCCTCTCCCTCGAGTGTGGGCCCAGCTTTTGCAGTGGTGGTTGCTTTTCTCCAGGCAGGACCCATCAAAGCAGCGACCCTCTCTTCCAAGCATGTCAGTGGGTGCAGGTTTGCCGGGCCTCCTCCTGTTTGAGTTCTTTCCCTTTTGTTTTTGCCATCTTCCTCTGCAAAGTTGAAAATATAACTTTTTAGAGAGGGTGTCTTTCTGCTGGGTGGGACATACAGATGGTCACATTTACAATTGTAATTCCATTGAATAAATGAAAATATTACTTTCACTAACTACTTGATTAAGGTCCTGCCACTTTTTGCACTGGCCTCCAGATCTCGGAATGGTCACCATTGCACAGTAATCTTCTGCAAGTTGGTTCCAGAGTTTCTTCATTTCTTTTGGTGAAACTTTTATGTGACCACTGCTGGTGTCCAGCTCGTGCCATCTGGCCTCAATCACAGTAACCAGTGCCTCCACTTCATCCTGTAAGAAATTCTTGGTCCTTGAGCCATGTTACATCTTGTATTGCAGCTCTGATTTTTCCAATGAGAATTAAAGTTCTCACACACAACTGCCTCTTTAAAAATGGCCGAATGCAGACTGGGAGCTGTACTGGGCATGCGCGCCCATAATAATCACGTCAAATACGTCCCTTTTTTTTCACGCATGCGCAGAAGGGGGGCATCGTTTTTTCGGCCAAGACATTAGGCTCCACCCCCTCCCCCCGAAGCTACAGGACAGGCTGCGCAGTTTCAAGAAATAGAACGGGGGAAACTTGGTACTTATTTTTTTGGAGTAGTTGGGATCAGAAAAAATGAACGTAACTCTGGCAATACGCCAAAAAATGGCATTGGGGAAAATTGAACCCATAGTTTGGAAACAAGAGTGACAAGTGCAACATTCATGGATGGAGTAATGCAGAACCAGACAGTCTTGCAACTTTATAACCATAGTGGCAACGTTTTTGGTATAGGTTTGTTAACATTTATATAGAACTTAGGAACATAAAAAAGCATGAAAACGATGCTCACCCCATCCAGATATGATGCAACCATGTATATCATCAGCCCCCCTTATCCAACTCTTTAAAATCTCCTGGTCGAGGTAAAAAAATCTGTGGCCAATTTAGGAAAAAACTTTGGAACATTCCACTCTGAAGCCCCCTCTCCTCACCTTTCAAGGCAGTCAAGCAAGCTTCAGAGGATATTCACACCTACCCTGCAACCTACCTTTTATAACTTCATATGTCTTCCTTTCTCTTGAACTTTTCCAGCTCCCTAGGGAAGGACTGCAGCGAATCCATACTAATCATATGGTTTAATAATCTGATCTCATGGGCACTGCTTAAAGAAATATTTCCTAGTATCTAACCTAAAACTATGCTTATGTATGATATGTCCCCTAGTGCTTCTATCCCTGTCCTTCTTAAATGACCTATCTCTTGCCATCATCATTTTGAAATTCTCAATTATATCTCTGTTGCTCCTTGAGCCTATCCTTAAATCTGTTCATACCATGTTTTTCACTGATAATGCAGCAAAATAATTCAGCAGCAGGATTTGTAATGTTGTTGTTTGGTCCAAATTAACCACGTGATACCTTAGAGCCAATTAAATTCCAGCATTGCTCCATACCGACTAAGTAATCCCATGGCCCCAATTTTTTTTTTAAAGCATATTAGATTTTGTACCCAAAAATAATGAAATAAAGCCTGGCGTTTGCTGAAGGAAAGTAACTAAAGTTGGGAGAGCATTGAAATTCCAGCAGAATTCTCTACTTTAATTGTTTTTTTTAACCATATGGTGGAGGAAAACAAACTAAAACCAGAGCAGCATAGCAAGAAGAATGAGTGTATAGCTGATTAAGTCATAGCATAATTGTGGAGTGGAGAGAGCAAATTTTGAACTAAAATATCAAGAGACTGGCAAGGAATGAGCTCAGAGAAGAAAAGTTTGGAGGCAGAGCACTCGCCAGCAATAGTAGGGAGAGGCAAAAGTCCAATCCATATAAATCTATGCGCAATGCCACAAGAGATCAACTAATATTCTATGAAGACCTACATTAGAAATATTTTTGAAACCATTTTTCCTATTGTTTATAGTAGCAAAGTCCATGATCATTCTGGTGAGATGGCCCTGGGTGAATTCAGTGGTATTGGCAGAGGCCTGCAATCAGTCCACTTGACATTGTACTTGGCCACTGCAAGATAAGCACTGACTGGGCATGTTTGGGAGTCTGGGGAGAATTTTTTTTCTAATGACATTAGATGGCTGATTTGGAATAGAGCAGTTGAATTAATATGCATGATGAATGAAATATCCTCAGTTAATGACCATCTCCACTGATCTCTCTTATTCCTTGGCCATCTCCCAAAAATCTTCGCAGAGCAGCAAAGAAGCTTTGGCTAAAGATTGCCATCATTTGGACTAATGGATCACAGTCTTCAACTTTGAAACTCAGGAGAACCTTACTTTCCCACTATATGAATCCTAAATCCAAATTAGCATTCGCCAAGGCCCAAAGTGCAAGGTACTGCCAAGGATGAAACACAATGGTGAGGTAAATCAGGAAATAGTGATTAGGTGACTCCAAGGTTGGGTTTTAAAAGTCAGAAGATTGTAGGAGGAAAAGGAAATCTGAGGAGGGGAAGGACCGGTTACTAACTTATTTCTGTATTTCAAGATGCTGGGTCTGCAACTACTCGTGCTGGTCCCTCGTTGTTGAATAGAAGACATGGTGGAAATGCTGTAGTTATGAAGGAAGAGTTCTGTTTCTTTAAGATGTTGAGGTTTAATAACAAGGTCTCCCCTCTTTACTAACAATCCCAATTGACAAAGGTATTTCAATTAAACAGTCGGCTATTCTTATTCAGGTAATTTATAATACCTGTATAAAACTGTGGAACTCTCGGAAGAAGGGGGAGTGGAAGGGGTTGTGCAGTTCCAGAAAAGGAAGAGATGAATTGGTAAAGACAAAGGGCCCGAAATTGATGAAGGCCCCCGCACACCTAAGTGCCGCCCAAAGGACAGTCGATGGCTGCCAAGGTACCTGACAGTTCTTTTGGGCGGGATATTCATCAACAAGGACCCTCTAAGATCGGCGGGTGGCAAATGAGGGCCTTACGCTGCTAATCTGGGCGGCAGCCGCCCAAGTGCCACCAAGGATGGAGTCGAGCCCATGGAGGGTCGAACAGCTGAAAATAAAAATCATCATAGTTTTTTTAAAAAAACTATCGGAAGACCTTCAGGGGATCCCATCCAAGTAAGTCGCTGTGGAAAAAATAAATAAAAAAATGTTCACTAACCTTTTTTTCAGGATTTTCAGACTTGCCATCGGGGACAGACCAGCCTCCAGCCAACGGTCTGGCGCCAACTCCCGCCTGCATGAATATAGGAACTCGGCGGGTGGGAGCTCGTTGCGCCACTCGGCCTTCCACTGACATCAGCGGGAGGTTCTCCCCTCCCTCCCGCCCGCACCAGCCCATCTTGAAAGTGGCACTGGTCGGCTCTTGGGGAGGAATGTGGGCGGCACTGGGCGGTGAGTTCATCAATTTCGGGCCCATTGGGCTAGAAATTCATCATAATACCACCCACTTAATGCCCATCTACCGCCCGAAAATAGATAATTGGTGAAAATCGTCATTTACCGCCCACATAATGCCTGGCGGTAAATTCATCATTCATTTAGCACCGGCTTTATGAAATACAGCCTAGCCATCTTTTTCGCCGTTATTTTGAGGTCATTAGTCGTGTAGCGCCCAAATAAAGCCCGAAAATAACATCGGCGGTAAATTCATCAATAAGATCCATTTTACAGCCGAACTGAAATACCGCCCTGAACACATCTAAACACATCTTACCTGATCTTAAGACCTGACCTTATCACCGCCATTTTGATTAAAGGATGATTTCACAGAAGGCTATTTAGCATTAGTTATAGCTTTACAGTTGTTATGAAGTAGGATTTTAAGGGTATTTAAAGGATTGTTAAGGGATTTTAATATTTTGAATTGTTTTAAGGAAATTTGAAGCCATTTTACAAAATGGAATGGACATTTGTGTTTATTTAAGGAGATTTGAGAATACTTGAAAACATTTGTGGAGATTTAAATGAATGGCACCTGTAATATCTCAGCCTGTATTGCTGACTAATTATCTAATGCAGAATAGAGGTGGAAGAGGGTTTATTGCAGAGCATTATGAGGGTAATCAAAGGTTATCGACTTAGGAGGAGGGGGAGGAGGCCTTGCACCCAACGAATTTTCAGGGAGAAGCGCTCATACCTGGATCTGACTGATGCACAGCTCGTTAAAAGGTTGCGGGACCAGTGAAGAGAGTGGAGGAGGAGGAAGAGGAGGAGAATGTGGAGCCTGGTGATGAAACCATGCCAGCACCGCACCACCCCACCCCACCCCCCAACACCACAGCGGAGGCTTCATGGAGCTTTCGCCACTGCAAAATTGTTTCGACAGCAGCTCATAAATGAAGGTTTTGCTTGAACGGTGAAAGTTGCATTTAAGCTTTGCCTGGCCACTGTATGGAACCAATGAGTTTTGTTACCCCTCATTTTCTAAAAGTTAGACTTTGTACAACAATGGTTTAGTTGAATAAAAAAATTTATATAAAATTTGTAAACTTTCAAAACTTTGTACAGTTAACACCATAAAATATTTTTAACAATTGGTAACAAAAATTTTCAATGAAGAAACAGTAACAATAAAAATAAATAACAAGAACAAGAACAACAGCAACAAAACTGCCTGTACCCCTCCCACCACTCTCACTGCACCAACTTTACCAGCAGTCACCACTCCCAACGCCCCTGGTCTCTTCTCCCCGCCCCCCCCCCCCCCTTGGTGTGTTTACACGTTTTTTGCTCCAATTTTCCTTACCCCTGATCGCGGCAGGACCACAGCGTTGTGCAGCAATGCCTCGGGAGGGCTGCTCCTGACGGGGGAAAGGCAGCGCAACCACTTCTGAGTAGGGAGACTGTTGCCGCACCCCACCCTCAGGTGCTGTTGGCCTAGCCGCTATGGCACGTGGGGGTTTATTGCCATATGTCAGGCCCGTCAATCGCCGCAGGGCATCGCCGGACGCGGTGTTCCGGTCCACCGCTGCGACATGTCCTCCGATTGCCGGGTGGATTGTGCGCCAATGTTCCTGGCAACCGCAGCCATGGCCTGGAGGAGCTCGCAACCCACGTCGACACTCAATCTCGACAGTTTCACCATATCCTGGTGTGCGCCTGCCTGCATCAGAACATTTCCGCTTTGCTACATCAACCTCCGTGGATTTGGCATAGGGCTTCGCACACTCTGGGTGCATTGCTGCACACCGCTTGGTCCCACAATTTCAGTGGCGGGGAACCCACAAAAAATGGATCCCGAAGAGAAAGTGGTGACCGCAGGTAAAGTGTCAAAGCCCTCCTCCTCCTCCTCCTCCTCCTCCTCCTCCCCCCCCTCTACCACCTCAACTGGACGAGTCACCAACACCCGCGCAACAACTGCTTCAGGCGCCAGGGTTGGGAGCACCTCCATTTCCTCCTCCTCCTCATCTTCATCATCCTCGTCTACCTCTTGTGACTTCTCATCTGCAAATAGAAAACAACATATGAGTGGTTAGCAGCAGGGGAGGTGTCGGTGACATGAGTATGTTCACCAAGAGAAAGTCATTTATTTACACTAACCCGAACGCACAGAAAATGTATGACATGACATGACATGACAGCATTACAGTACTTTATATTGTATTGACATTAAATTATATAAAGGACTGCATCACAGACTGGGGATTTTGACAGACTTACCGTCTCCTACCACTGGATCGGCACCACCTCGGGTGGCCATCTGGCTGTCCGTATCCACGATTCCTGGTACCCGCTCCTCGAGGTCTGTCAACTCAAATAATTTTGGTGGTCCTCCACCCGTGAGCCAATGGTCTGCACGATTGCTGGAATCTATCTTCTGCAAAAATGAAAGTAGCATTGTTTAACCGACTTTACCATCTGCTCTTGCGGCAAACACAAATAGCAATCACAGCTTTACAGTCCTTTGTTTCATGTCACATTAATGTCCCATTAAGCAACACGCAGTTCATGAGGAGGACATTGAATTGCACAAGCATCTTTTTACATCTCCGAAAGTCCTCATAAGATCATGTATGGCAAATAAGGTTTGACATTAAGGCTAACTACATCAGCATGTCGTGTCATATTTATATTTTAAGTGATCATGTAATGCATGAATAAAAACATTACTCTCGCTTTTGAAAGGAGGTCATTCCACCTCATGTGGGATTGAGGTTCCTTATGAGGGGTTCTGGCCACTGCAGACACCGCCTTGGCGATCTCCCGCCATATTCTCTGGTACATGGGGTGGGGGGGTGGTTTTCCCCGACCACCCCTGGTCAGTTGCTGATATCTCCCTTCCACTTCGTTCACTAATTCCGCTTCGGCCGCGGCCTCAAACTTCCTGGCCCTCTTCCGTCCTAACTCTGGTACTTGAGACATTTGAAAAAATTTAGTGGATTTATATTATTATTACTCCTATATTTATATTATTCTTTCTCTTATATTCGTAATATAATATTTATATTAATCTTTTTCTTTCTCTCCTCATATGCCCTCTCTATTTCCTCTCCACAGTCGCTCCACTCAATATAACTGTAACTCAATGCGCATGCGCGATTCTGAAACGTGGGAAAAAAAATTGAAAAAAACTTTGAAGAAAAGAAATTTGCGCATGCACAGAAATATCACCTATTTAAGTTTGAGTCTTCCACGATCAGAAATAAGATCCAAATACTGCTAGCTCTGCCACCGGTCATATTTTGACGAAAATAACGATTTTCAGTCATAGCGGTATTTCAGTGGTTTAAAAAAAAACGCAATCTTTAAAACCACCGTAATGCCACCAGAAAACCACTGGTAGGGCTAAATGATGAAAATCCAGCCCAATGTATTTTATCACATCTTTCAGAAACATCTCAAAATGCTTCACATAGTGAATCACTCTTGACTTATGTAGGTAAGTCTTATGAGGATGTTTCTAGTAGAGTGGACAAGGGAGAACCAGTTGATGTGGTATATTTGGACTTTCAGAAGGCTTTCGACAAGGTCCCACACAAGAGATTAATGTGCAAAGTTAAAGCACATGGGATTGGGGGTAGTGTGCTGACATGGATTGAGAACTGGTTGTCAGACAGGAAGCAAAGAGTAGGAGTAAATGGGCACTTTTCAGAATGGCAGGCAGTGACTAGTGGGGTACCGCAAGGTTCTCTGCTGGGGCCCCAGCTGTTTATACTGTACATTAATGATTTAGACGAGGGGATTAAATGTAGTATCTCCAAATTTGCGGATGACACTAAGTTGGGTGGCAGTGTGAGCTGCGAGAAGGATACTATGAGGCTGCAGAGCGACTTGGATAGGTTAGGTGAGTGGGCAAATGCATGGCAGATGAAGTATAATGTGGATAAATGTGAGGTTATCCACTTTGGTGATAAAAACAGAGAGACAGACTATTATCTGAATGGTGACAGATTAGGAAAAGGGGAGGTGCAACGAGACCTGGGTGTCATGGTACATCAGTCATTGAAGGTTGGCATGCAGGTACAGCAGGCGGTTAAGAAAGCAAATGGCATGTTGGTCTTCATAGCGAGGGGATTTGAGTACAGTGGCAGGGAGGTGTTGCTACAGTTATACAGGGCCTTGGTGAGGCCACACCTGGAGTATTGTGTACAGTTTTGGTCTCCTAACCTGAGGAAGGACATTCTTGCAATTGAGGGAGTGCAGCGAAGGTTCACCAGACTGATTCCCGGGATGGCGGGACTGACCTATCAAGAAAGACTGGATCAACCGAGCTTGTATTCACTGGAGTTCAGAAGAATGAGAGGGGACCTCATAGAAACGTTTAAAATTCTGACGGGTTTAGACAGGTTAGATGCAGGAAGAATGTTCCCAATGTTGGGGAAGTCCAGAACCAGGGGTCACAGTGTAAGGATAAGAGGTAAGCCATTTAGGACTAAGATGAGGAGAAACTTCTTCACCCAGAGAGTGGTAAACCTGTGGAATTCTCTACCACAGAAAGTTGTTGAGGCCAATTCACTAAATATATTCAAGAAGGAGTTAGATGAAGTCCTTACTACTAGGGGGATCAAGGGGTATGGCGAGAAAGCAGGAATGGGGTACTGAAGTTGCATGTTCAGCCATGAACTCATTGAATGGCGGTGCAGGCTAGAAGGGCCGAATGGCCTACTCCTGCACCTATTTTCTATGTTTCTATGTAAATAAGGCAGCCATTTTCAGCAAGGTATTATGATTGTGCTTCTTAAAGGTTAAATGTTGGCCAGGCCGTATTCCTTCAGTAGTTTTATGAGATTGTTAACTTTGAGATTGTTAACGTCTACCCTGAACCATTGGTACATGTACCCTTAGAATGACGGCACTCCCTCAGTATTGCACAGGAATATCAGCCTAGATTATGTTTTTAGGACTTGACATGAGGCTCAAACCTACAAACTTCTGGTTAATAGGCACAAGTACTATCAACTGAACCAAGCTGACACTAAAGAGATGATCTGAATTGAGGAATAAATGATTAAGTTGGTTAGAACTTTTCTCTTTAGTATCTGACAGATTGGGATAAATCTTCAACATCCTATTGGTACAATGCAACATTGCATTGCATTGTGCTGTAATATTTTTGTTTCAGCTGCATAGTTGATCATATGGGTCTGTGACAGCATTGAGCCAGAGCTCCATCGTAGGACGTGGTTTTGCATTTGCAGCCTGGAAATGGTGCCTGGCAAGGAGGAAAACAAATAGAATTTTTTGAGAGGGATCAACAAGCTATAAGAATAATTAGGTTGACTGTATTAAATTAATCCAATTTTTCATTTTTATTTTGCAGCTGCCTTTCTTGCGCAGTCAGTCTGTTTGGATGACACAACAGTGAAATTTGAGATTTGGGATACTGCTGGTCAGGAACGTTACCACAGCTTAGCACCAATGTATTACAGGGGGGCCCAAGCTGCCATAGTGGTTTTTGATATCACAAAACAGGTAACAGCAGTTATTGAAATTTAACCCATAATATTTCCTGCAAGGAATAGTGCTGTTTCAAAGTTTTAAAATATCGGACATACTGCCTGAACTTCAGTAAGGGAATTTCACATCCACCCCAAGGTAACACAGTAACTGTATTTATTTACCTGTATGGTGGGCAGAAAGACCACATACAACAGCTGAGATTTTGATTTGTCTGCTAGTCATCTGTGTTTAATGTACTTAACCAGAATGGTACCCTGAAATTTGGTAAATACCATGGACTGGTATTGTAGTTTAAGAGTTTGGTTCACCATGAAACCAGTCCTACACCAGGTTAACCTTGGATTTTTAAGTTCAGTTTAGATTAGATGGCCGAATCAAATTGATTTAATGTGCTAAGTACCAAAATTATATGGCACATAGTACTGTAGATAGCTTTATTGTTCCATTATTGGGAAAGTGAAGGTCTGTTTGATTTGCCAATCTTGGATGGACCACAGTTAGTTTCACAGATTTAGAAAGTCAGATGCTAAACTTTGTTCCTCAATGAGCCATTGTGCTGCATGTTAGTGCACTGAGCAAACATGTCCTATTTAGTAAAGTTGTGGAGGGCATACGATACCTCTTGATAGAATGCACTATATCTTGTGTTCTGCTATTTAGGGGCATTTTCCACCCAATTTTCTCCCCTCCTAATGACACTGACATGCTGGCAAAGGGCTCCATAGGCATCTGCAAACAATCAGTATTTGATCGAAGTAGGCGCTAATCATTTGTGTAACTAGGTGGAGCGTTGGCATGATGTTCAACTGTGGATGTGTTGCAGCCAGGCCACACCCTGTCTTTACCAAATGTTATACAGATGCAGTTTCTAGCATGGGTCACTGATCAAGAGCAAACTCTGGCTAATTTAGTTTTATTTTCCCTTTCCCTAGACCAGAGATGTGATGGACAATTGTAGCAGTCCAACTAAGATCAGCGAATTCAACAAAGATACTGGATCAAGCCTGGGACTTTCTTGGCCACTATGGCTCAGTAACCCACTAGGTTGTGTGTTTAGGACCAAGTCATGAGAAAATTGGAAGGAAGTTTTTTAATTCACAGGAAGTTGATTTGTATTAGCTGAAGATCTGTTTTGTTTGTATTGTGGGCCTGACATAGTTATCTGGGCCAAACACTAAGAAATAGTCTGGTGGTCTTGGAAGTTTTAGTGGTCTCAAAATGTATACTGGGATCTCACAAAGAAGCTGGGGGTTACTCCGATAAACAGGTTATTATTGGAAATGCTAATTTGCGTTTTCTCTTTAGGAAGGAAATCAAATAATGAAGAGGGGCCTGGATCTGAGTAATTTAATTGAAAATCTGCAGATTCACACAGTAGAGGGGGTTATTGGAAATGTTTGTATATTTTGGAACATTTTAATTTTAAATAGTATTATTAGTTTGCATATTGATTTAATATGTTAACCAATGCTTTGTTTTGTACATTTGCAATATTGTTTTCAAAATACATGTAGCTAATAATTATGAGGCAATTCACTGCAAATATTACTGTATTTGAATTTATTAATAAATTGATTCATTTATTCATTTGTTTTTTGTTTTATTCAGGAAACATTTGATAGAGCAAAAGCATGGGTAAAAGAGTTACAGAGACAAGCCAGTCCCAATATAGTGATAGCGTTGGCTGGCAACAAAGCTGATCTGGCAGATAAACGAATGGTGGAGTACGAGGTAATGATGAATAACGCTCTCTCTGGCTTGGTGTCTCACGCGCTCGCGCTCGCTCTCTCACTCTCACGCGCTCGCTCTCTCACTCTCACGCGCTCGCTCTCTCACTCTCACGCGCTCGCGCTCTCACTCTCACGCGCTCGCTCTCTCACTCTCACGCGCTCGCTCTCTCACTCTCACGCGCTCGTTCTCTCTCTCTCACGCGCTCGTTCTCTCTCACTTTCGCGCTCGTTCTCTCACGCGCTCGTTCTCTCACTCTCTCGCGCTCGTTCTCTCACACGCTCGCTCTCTCACCCTCACGCGCTCGCTCTCTCACCCTCACGCGCTCGCTCTCTCGGTCTCACGCGCTCGCTCTCTCAGTCTCACGCGCTCGCTCTCTCGGCCTCACGCGCTCTCGCTCTCGGTCTCACGCGCGTGCTCTCTCGGGCTCTCTCTCGGGCTCGGGCTCTCTCTCGCGCTCTCTCTCTCTCGCGCTCTCTCTCGCGCTCTCTCTCTCTCGCGCTCTCTCTCTCTCGCTCGCGGGCTCGAGCTCGGTCTCCCGTGCGCATGCACGTGCTTTCTCTCACGCTCGCGCTTTTTCTCGCCCGCTCTCTCTCGCCTGCTCTCTCTTGGTCTCGCGCGCGCGGGCTCTCTCTCGCCTGCTCTCTCTTGGTCTCGCGCGCGCGGGCACGCTCTCCTCTCTCGCGCTCTCCTCTCTCGCGCTCTCCTCTCTCGCGCTCTCCTCTCTCGCGCTCTCCTCTCTCGCGCTCTCCTCTCTCGCGCTCTCCTCTCTCGCGCTCTCCTCTCTCGCGCTCTCCGCTCTCGCGCTCTCCCTCTCTCGCGCTCTCCCTCTCTCGCGCTCTCCCTCTCTCGCGCTCTCCCTCTCTCACGCTCGCTCGCGTGCTCGCTCTCGGTTTCGGGCTCAGTCTCTTGCTCGCGTGTGCGCGCGCGCTCGGGCTCTCTCGTGCGCTCTCTCGTGATCGTTCTCGCGCTCGTGCACTTTCTCTCACGCTCGCGCTCTCGCCCGCTCTCTTGGTCTCCCGCGCGCGCTCTCAGGCTCAGTCTCTCTCTCTCTCTCTCGCGCCCCCCCCCCCCTCGGTCTCGCGCGCCCCCCCCCCCCCCCCCCCCTCACTCTCGCGCGACCCCCCCCACCCCCTTGGTCTCGCGCACGCACCCCCTCGGTCTCGAGCTCGAGCCCGCGCTCTCTCTCTCTCTCTCTCTCTCTCTCGCGCTGTCGCGATGCGCGCTCTTGCTCGTGCTCACTGTCTCTCTCGCGCTCGCTCTCTCTCTCGCGCTCGTGTTGTCTCTCTCTCCCGCGCTCTCGCTCTTCTCCCGCGTGCGAGACCGAGCGCGGGAGAAGAGCGAGAGCGCGACCGCGAGAGAGACCGTGAGCACGAACAAGAGCGCACTCGGTCTCACGCGCGCACGCTCTCTCTCCCGCGCTCGGTCTCTCGCCGTGCGCGCTTGTCTCGCATTCTCTCTCGTGTGGACCGGACCGGGAGAATGGGGTCCTCGAATGGGACCGGACAGCCTGCGTGCAGGGTTGGAGCTAAGTTGCTGCTATGTGTTTTTCAATTCTTTTTCTGTGTGTCCGGGCACCTGCCGCGCTGATTTCCTTACTTGCGCCAATTTATTTAACTCTCCGCAAGGGTTTTCTGGAAAGGCCACGAAGCAGAACTGGGCCAAACTTCCATAAATGGCCAGAATTGACGCGGGTGGCAGGTTATGCCCCCTTTGGCTGAAAAAAAAACTGACCTAAAAAAATTGTAACTAACTGAGTTACACTGATGCAAATTGGCTGGGGAAACTCTGGTTTTTCAACTTGGTCCAAAAATGGCAGCCTGCTCCAAAAGAAAACAGCGCAAATCACGGGAAAATTGAGCCCATGGTTTTGAAAAAGTTAAATGACATCATAGAAATATGTCTTCAAAACAGGTAAATCTAATGTGAACTATTGACTCATTCTTGAAATTTAGTAGCATTCCCTTTATTGCTAAGGATATAGTAATTCCGTTGCTTCAAACTATATGTAAATGAGTAGCCTGGAGCCAAAGGTTTCCAGATGACAGGAACTTATATCCTGGAGCTTTTCCTCAGTGAAGGATTCAAATCAGGAATACAAAGGGAACACAGTCCAGTTGTCCACCTAGCAAGTTATAGGTGAAAACTATCTTGATTGTGCTGGTGGAAGACTTCTACTTGAATCCTGTAATATAACTAAGGTAATGGAGTCCTCTAGAAATCAGATTCAGAAGGAGACCCTCCCCTATACTAAACAGTAAATGGAGCTACGATCAGACTTTTGATTTTTTTTCCCTTTTTGGATTTGTTAAGGGAAGTTCGTGAATGACTAACTTGATTAAATTTTTTAAGGAGGTAACGAGGAGGGTGAATGATTTCCATGGTTAGATTTGTTAAGGGAAGGTTGTATCTAACTAACTTGATTGAATTTTTTGAGGAAGGTTGATGAGGGGAGCATGTTTGTAGCTAACATGGATCTCAGTAAGGTTTCTGACAAGGTCCCACATGGCAGACTGGTCAGAAAAGTAAAAGCCCATGGGATCCAAGGGAAAGTGGCATGTAAGATTCAAAATTGGCGCAGTGGCAGAAAGCAAAGGGTAATGGTTGATGGGTGTTTTTTTGATTGAAAGGCTGTTTCCAGTGGGGTTCCACAGGGCTCTGTGCTAGGTCCCTTGTTTTTTGTGGTATATATCAATGATTTAGACATTGGCATGTCATGAAGTTTGCAGATGATACAAAAATTGGCCGTGTAGTTGATCGTGAGGAAGAAAGCTGTAGACTGCAGGAAGATATCAATAGACTGGTCAGGTGGGCAGAAAAGTGGCAAATGGAACTCAATCCGGAGAAGTGTGAAGTAATGCATTTGGGGTAGGCCAACAAGGACAGGGAATACCCAATAAATGGTAGGACACTGAAGTGTAGAGGAACAGAGGGACCTTGGAGTGCATGTCCACAGATCCCTGAAGGTAGCAGGATAGGTAGAAAAGGTGGTTAAGAAGGCATATGGAATACTTTCCTTTATTCGCTGAGGCATAGAATATAAGAGCAGGAAGGTTATGCTTGAACTGTATAAAACTCTCGGCCACAGCTAGAGTACTGCATGCAGTTCTGGTCACCACATTACAGGAAAGATGTGATTGCACTAGAGAGGGTACAGAGGAGAATTACAAGGATGTTGCCAGAACTGGTGAATTTTAACGATGAGGAAAGATTGGAGAGGCTGGGGTTATTTTCTTTTGAACCAAGGAGGCTGAGGGGGGAGTTAATTGAGGTGTATAAAATTATAAGGGGCCTAGACAGAGTGGATAGGAAGGACCTATTTCCCTTAGCAGAGAGGTCAATAACCAGGGGGCATAGATTTAAAGTAATTGGAGGGGAGTTGAGGAGAACCTTTGTCCCCCAAGGGTGGTGGGGGTCTGGAACTCACTGCCTGAAAGGGTGGTAGAGACAGAAACCATCATTGCAAAAGTACTTGGCTATGCACTTGACGTGCCGTAACCTGCAGGGCTATGAACCAAGAGCTGGAAAGTGGGATTAGACGGGATAGCTCTTTTTCGGCCGGCACAATGGACAGAATGGTCTCCTTCTGTGCTGCAAATTTCTATGATTCTATGATCAGAATGGCACAGAGCCTCAGTGCCTAACATCACTTCCACCTTCCCTCTCCTGTCACATCAGCAGGTTACAGTCGTGAGGAGTGTGGATATACAGATAAGTGTACAGAAATATTCCTTTATAATTAGGATTGTAGGGGAATTAAGTGCAGTGTAATTCCTCTTTAATTAAATTTTAAGCTTTATCCTGGGATAATCAATGTCCTGTAATCTACCAAGAGAATGAGACAAAGCACATTACACTAAGATGCTGATGTATGGCACTATTGAAGTTGAGTGACAAAAGAGTTGAATACTATACTAGTCTGCGGTTACAACTCTTCCTCTAATGCCTCCCCCCCCCTTTTGGTTTAACAAAAATACTTAGCAGAGACCCAAGTTTTATTTTACAGAAGTATAATCTAAACTACAGAAGTTTAACATTCATATATCTCTGTAGCTAGGGCAAGAACTTAGCAAATCTGAGATGGCAGAGAGTGTTTAATTGCACAGTGCACAAAAAAAGAGTTGGCAGGATGGATTTAACATGGGGAGATGTTTATAATTGATAGTTAGGCTTGGCACACTAACTTTTACATTTATTGCTGAAGTATTAAATATGTATTTCCTTTGATTATTTTTCAGGAAGCACAAGCATATGCAGAGGACTGTGGTCTGCTCTTCATGGAGACATCAGCTAAGACAGCCATGAATGTCAATGATATATTTCTAGCAATAGGTACAGTGTTTTGGATTGTAATGTTTTCATTGTTGATTTAGATCTGGATTAAGAATGCACAAAATCTAAATGCAAGTGGGTTAGCATAAAACACAGAATACTCCTTAGTTTATGGGACAGGGAAATTATGTACTTCCTCAAATTTCAGAGTACAACATTGAACTCCTTCATGGGATCTAATATATATACATTCTCATGCTATATAGTTTTATCCAAACAAAAACAAAGCATCTTTACGGGCCCAAGTTTCCACAAGCGCCTAGAACGGCGCAGTCCCGACCTGGATGCCCATTTTTCGCGCCACAAAGTGCGCCTAAAAAAATTCTCCGTATTCTCCACCTCCCTGCAGGTCCTCTGGCCCTTGGCGCAGCGCAGCACAAGCTGTGGGGGGGCGGAGCCAGGTCCCTGCGCTGAAAACAGTGCCGGGACCTCTGCACATGCGCGCTACAGTGGGCACGCAAGTGCAGTAGCTCCAGGTGCCCGAAGCACGCAGCCCCTAGCCCTAGCCGAATGGCCTCACTGGGGCTGCGTGAATAAGGCTCCTCCCACGGCCAGCTCCTGCTCTCCCCCCCCCCCCCCCCCCCGACCAGACCCGACACCTCCTTCCCCCCCACCTCCGGACCTGACCCGACCCGCGCTCCTGCTCCCGCTCTCCCCCCCTCGTACTGGTTCTGACCTGACCTCCCCCTCCCCGACCTGACCTCCCCCTCCCCGACCTGACCTCCCCCTCCCTCTCTCTCCCTCCCCTCCCTCCCCCCCTCTCTCTCCCCCTCCCTCCCCCCCTCTCTCTCCCCCTCCCTCCCCCCCTCTCTCTCCCTCCTTCCCCCCGACCCGAACCGAACTGAACCTCCCCGACCAACGCCACCTACCTGTAAATCTGGTGCTGGGGATGGGCCTTGCCCGAAGTCTCGGGCCAGCCCGTTCAGCCTTCGGTCCCAAAAGGCCTGCCTGAAGCACTTTCACACAGGTAGGAAGATGGTTTATTTAATCTTTTCTTTGCTTATAAATGTTTATTCAGGTTGGATTTATTTGTATAATATTTGTAGAAGTATAAATAAGGATTTATTGTCGCATTTAATGACTTCCCTTCCCCACCTCCCCTCCCCCCAACCTCGTTCTGGACACCTAATTTGTAACCTGCGCCTGATTTTTTTAATGTGTAGAACAGGTTTTTTCAGTTCTACAAAAATCTTCACTTGCTCCATTCTACTTTAGTTTGGAGTACCTTTTCACTGTGGAAACTTTGAAATCAGGCGTCAGTGGCCGGACACGCCCCCTTTTGAAGAAAAAATTCTGTTCCAAAGTAGAACTGTTCTACCTGACTAGAACTGCGGAAAAAAAAATGTGGAGAATTGCGATTTCTACGATAGTCCGTTCTCCACCAGTTGCTCCTAAAAATCAGGCGCAAATCATGTGGAAACTTGGGCCCTACAAATGTATAGTTTTCCATCATGTGCTGTATTTTGCATTTGTTTTAGTTTTATAAGTTTTTTTTTTAAAGATTCAGGAAGTAATAAACTTGTGTTTCTAAAGTTGGAGTCAGGGCTATTTACAACACCGAAGAAAGCCATTCAGGCTATCATGTCTGTACTGTCTTGAGCAATCCAAAACTAATCCCACTGCCCTGTGCTTTCTCCATAGCCTTTTATCTTCCTCTGCTTCAGATATTTGTTCAGTTTTCCTTTGGAGAAGCAATGGTCCCTGCCTCAATCATTCCCTGTGACAAAACATTCTCGGCTTCTCTGCATAAAGAAATTTCTCCTAACCCCTCCCCTAACTCTCAGTAACAATTTTAAATTAACGATGCCTTGTCATTGATTCCTCAACCAGAGGAAGCACTTTGTTTTCCTATTCATTCTATTAAAACTTTTCCTAATTGTTTAATTAAAAACCTCTAACAAATCTCCCCTTGGCCTTCTCTGCTATAGTGGAAATAGTCCCAGTATCTCGTCTCTACTTAAAACTGTGATTTCCCATCCCTGACATCATACTAGTGAATCTATATGGTATGCTTTCTATGGATTTAATGTTCTTTCTATAATGTGGTGCTGAACATTGTACACTATTCTCTATTTGTAGCCTAACTACTGTTTTGTATAAATTCATGATTACTTCTTTACTCTTGAACTTTAAATTTCAATGGGGCTGTTTTCCTCTGGCTGGAGAGTCTAGAACTAGAAGGCATTGTCTCAGGATAAGGGGTCAGTCATTTAGGACTGAGATGAGTAGAAATATCTTCACTCAGAGGGTTGTGAATCTTTAGAATTCTCTACCCAAGAGGGCTGTGGATGCTCACTCGGGTATATTCAAGGTTGAGATCGATTAGGTTTTTGGACTTGAAGGGAATCAAGGGATTATGGGGGTTGGGTGGGAAAGTGGAGTTGAGGTCGAAGATCAGCCATGATCTTATTGAATTGTGTAGTAGACTCAAGGGGCCGAATGGCCTACTCCTGCTCCTATTTCTTGTGTTCTTGTGTACTGTATATCCCTATTTGTGAATCACAAAATTCTACTGGGCTTTTTTATGGCTTTATTTATTTGCACTTGTACTATCAAGGAATTATGTATTTGAATGTATAGGTCTCTCTGTTCATCCAGATCCTTCAACATCTTTGTGTACAATCCATTTATTTTTTTCATCCAATATATATTATCTCACACTTATCCACAATAAGTTACATTTGCCTCCTGTCTGCCCATTCTGCTAACTTGTCTGTGTCCCTAAAGTCTGTTACAGTCCTCTTCACTATTTGCAGACACTTCTACTTTTGTGTCAACAAATTTCGAGATTATGTTTCCTGAACCCAAGTTCAAATGATTGATATGTATCCCAAGAACACCAGTGATCCTAGCAGTTGAGAAACACCCATTTACCCTCATTTTGCTTCCTGTCCACCAATCAAGTTTCCATTCATGCTGCTACATTTTTTCTTGCGCCATGCAAATTTTATCTTTCTATCATGATTATTATACAGATTTATTTTTTAAAGTAAAAAGTTGCCTTTGGACAAAAACCTTAGGTTAGTCCCTTAGTATCCTGAGTGCAAGTGTTTTCAGACGTCCTCTGGCCTGGCTGTTCACCAGGCCTGGGACCACTACGGTGGAGGTGGCAGTGCTATAAATGATGCTGTATTTTTGGTCATCCTCTCCCGTCAAATCTCCCACACATAGTCCACAGCCAGATTGTATTTATATGGGTGGAGAAACTAGGTGGGCTCATTCACACTCATGTACATGCAAAAAAAGATAAAATATAGAACGTTAAATTTTGCCTGACTAACACTTCAAACTAGGACCATTTTTTACTTGGTTAAATCAGATGCTACTTTGTATAACTTGCACCTTCATGTTATTTCACTCATAGTTACCAGTAACAGTGTTGCTCCTTGTGAGATTTTACAGTAGCTGACAACATGAGTGGGGGTGAGGGAACTTTTCGATGTTTTATTATTTTAATTGAAGTTTACTAACCAGGTTAACTCTTTGAAGATTACAGTGGCATTTGTAGATTACATTTTTAACTGCATTTGCACATTCTAATTTTACAAAATTATCAGAAAATTTGTGGGTTAGCACACTGTCCTTTCAACTGCAATCTGGGTTTGAATTCACTTCAAACTACTGGAGGTATCCATCTCTCTCTTTTCGGGCTGTATGGATGCTATATGAAATGATCTTAGACGGTTTGAATTGAATTCCAAGGCATTGCATCTCGCGAAGAGCTTTGTACCCTGCACCAGGTGATGAATCACTTGAGATTGTTTCCTGGCACTGAGTGACAAAAATTGGAAAACTGAGTTCTCAGCAACGATATTTCTTCATTAGTGCGCAGTGTTTCACTAAAAGACATCGATTTAAAAGGAGATAATGGCCCAGAAAATCCGACGTCCCGAGCCCGTATGAAGTTTCTACAGACCTGGGAAGACTTCGGAAAAGCCAGTTTTCAGCACGCAATGCGCATGTGCTGAAAACTGGCTTTTTTGATCTATCAAGCTGGAGCATGACAGATCATCCGCAGATCAGAAGCAAGGACATTTGCTTGGGCAAGATTGCGGTATTTACGCATATCTTACCCAGCAAATGTCCTCAAAAATCTTGCGCCTGATAAAAGCAGGCGCATAGCCTACTTTTACAAGCGCAAGTGTTTTAAAACACAGTAAAACATGTTAAAATAAAATTGTAAAAAGATACTTTATTGTTATAAACCCTGCCCAATACGGTAAGTTTATTTTTAACCATAATTTTTAAAACTTTTTTAAAAATCGGAAAATATTTTATTTTTCTAAGACATTAATAACTTTAATTTCAACTAATTTTAAATATGTGTGGTCTGTTTTTTATTTTTTATTATTGTGTTTGGTTTTCTCCCATTAATAGCACTGAGAACTCATAGGTACGAAAGAGTTTTCAGTGCTATTAATGGGAACCTGTGAAATACATACCTGATTAGCTGAGCAGTCACATGTAACTGCACCTTCTGCATGGGAACCCTCCGGACGGGAGCGCGCTTTGCAGCGCGGGAAGAGAAGACTTCCCCACCGGCATCCGGGGTGCCTCCAAGACCACCAGGTACTTTAGTAAAAATTCTCCGGTCTGTAGGCAATTGCCTACGGGAAGCGTCCGACCGGAATTTCCAGGCCATTGGCTCTAACTTACAAATATCAGGTTTTGCTATCAGGAGAAAACTTTTTTTCAGACGTTGATAAGGAAAAACATTTGCAAAATTTGAACACTGGATGGGAAAATCAGCTCAGTGCTCATATAGTTTGGACCAAAACATTACTATAATTGTATAAATAGTAGCTCATAATGCCAACGTACATTTGGTACTAAGGACTAAATCAGATTCATAATTTCTAATATAACGTGAACAGAAAAATGAACAATAATTCAACGTCAACCTGTTCTTGATTATGTATGCTGCTATAATTTTTATATTAAAGTATACCGAGCTCTTCTGCAGCAGGTTACACTTCAGCATATACAGCACATGCTGAAACACAAACCAAGCTTGGAAGCAAACATGACTCCAGGATGGTATGTTGCCTCCCTTGTGACAAGGTTAAGGATGTCACTGAGTGGCTGCAGAACATTCTGAAGGGGGAGGGTGAACGGCCAGAGGTTGTGGTCTATATTGGTACCAATGACATAGGTAGAAAGAGGGAAGCAGATAGATTTTAGGGAGCTAGGAAAGAGATTGAAAAGCAGGACCTCAAAGGTAGTAATCTCTGGATTATTCCCGGTGCCACGCATGAGTGAGTATAGAAATAGGAGGATAGAGCAGATGAGCGCATGGCTAGAGAGATGGTGCAGGAGGGAGGGCTCAGATTCCTGGGGCATTGGGACCAGTTCTGGGGAGGTGTACAGGCTGGACGGGTTGCACCTCAACAGGGCCGGAATCAATATCCTCGAGTGGAGACTTGCTAGTGCTGTTGGGGAAGGTTTAAACTACTTTGGTAGGGGGATGGGCACCAGGATGTACCATTAGAAAGGGGAAATAAAGTGCTCAAAGGATTGGGCGAGGCAGAAAGCACTAAAGTAAGAAATAGTAAGGTATTAGGTGGGGTCCAACTAAGAGAGAATACAGCATGGTCTAAGATAGGCTTACAGTGTATGTATATGCATGCACAAAGTGTAGTAAACAAGGTAAGTGAGCTGCATGCAAAAATAGCCACTTGGGAATATGATGTGGCAATAACTGAGATCTGGCTCAAAAAAAGAGTAGGATTGGGTATTAAATATTCCTGGTTATAAGGTGTTCAAGAAAGATAGGGAAGGAAAGATTGGAGGTGGTGTGGCAGTATTTGTTAAGGAGAATGTTCGTGCTGGAGAGAGAGAGGATGTCCTGGAGGGGTCAAGGACAGAATCTATATGGCCAGAGTTAAAAAATAATAGAGGTGCCATTACACTACTAAATGTATTCTATAGACCACCAAATAGTGGGTAAGATATGGAGAAACAAATTTGCAGAGAGATGCAAAAACCATAAGTGTAATGATAATGGGGGACTTCAACTATCCTAACATAGACTGGGATTATAATAGTGTAAAGGAGAAGAATTTCTTAAGTGTGTTCGGGAGAACTTTCTTGATCAGTATGTTTCCTGCCTGACGAGGGAGGAGGGATTGTTGGATCTGGTTCTGGGAAATGAGGTAGGTCAAGTGGAGCAAGTGTCATTAGGTGAACATTTAGGGAACAGTGATCATTGTATCATAAGGTTTAGATTATCTATGGAAAAGGACAGGGAGCAATCTAGAGTCAAAATATTTAACTGGGGGAAGGCCAATTTCAGTGGGAGAGAATGGGTCCTGCCCAGGTAAACTGGAATCAAAGATTGGCAGGCAAAACTGTGGTGGAACAATGGTCTGCCTTTAAAGAGGAAATAGTTTGGGTACAGTCGAGGTACATTCCCACGGGGGTGAAAGGTAGGGCAACTAAAGTCAGAGCTCCCTGGATGACAAAACATAGAGAATATGATGAAGCAGAAAAAGAGTGCGTATGACAGCTGTCGGGTTGCAAACACATCTGCGAATCAGGCTATAGATAGAAAGGTCAGAGGAGAAGTGAAAAAGAAAATGAGAGGATATGAGAATAGAATGGCAGCCAACATAAAAGGTAATTCAAAAGTCTTCCATAGGCATATAAATAGTAAAAGGGTAGTAAGAGGAGGGGTGGGGCCGATTAGGGACCAAAAAGAAGAGCTATGCATGGAGACAGAGGTTATGGCTGAGGTACGAAATTAGTACTTTGCATCTGTCTTCAGCAAGGAAGAGGATGCTGCCACAGACATAGTGAAGGAGGAAGTAGTGGAGACTTGACTTGATATGATAAACGTTCGATAAAGAGGAGATATTAGAAATGCTGGCTGTACTTAAAGTAGATAAATCACCAGGAGCGGATGGGATGCATCCTAGGATGCTGAGGAATTGAGGGCGGAAATCACGGCGATACTGGTCATAACATTCCAATCCTCTGTTGATACGGGGGTGGTGTCAAAAGACTGGGGCATTGCAAATGTTACACCATTGTTCGAAAAAGGATGTAAAGATAAACCCAGCAATTACAGGCCAGTCAGTTTAGCCTCGGTAGTGGGGGAAGCTTTTCGAAACAGTAATCGGGGACAAAATTAAGTCACTTGGATAGGGGTGAATTAATTGAGGAAAGCCAGCACAGATTTGTTGAAGACAAATCGTGTTTAACAACTTGATCGAGCTTTTTGATGAGATAATGCAGTTGATGTAGTGTACATGGATTTCCAAAAGGCATTCAACAAAATGCCACATCATAGGCTTTCCAGCAAAATTGAAGCCCATGGAATTAAAAGGGACAGTGGCAGCCTGGATACGAAATTGGCTAAGTCACAGGAAACAGAGAGTAGTGGTGAACGGTTGTTTTTTGGACTGGAGGAAGGTATACAGTGGTGTTACCCAGGGGTCCGTTCTAGGACCACTGCTTTTCTTGATGTATATTACTGACTTGGACATGGGTGTACAGGGCACAATTTCAAAATTTGCAGGTGACACAAAACTTGGAAGTATAGTGAACAGTAAGGAGGAGAGTGACAGACTTCAGGAAGACATAGACAGGCTGGTGAAATGGGCAGACATGTGGAAGGTGAAATTTAACGCAGAAAAATGTGAAGTGATGCATTTCAGTAGAAAGAATGAGGAATGGACATATAAACTAAATGGTACAATCCTAAAGGGGGTGCACGAACAGAGAAATCTGATGGTATGTGAGCATAAATCGTTGAGGGTGGCAAGGCAGGTTTAGAAGCAGTTAAAAAGGCTTATGGTATCTTGGGCTTCATAAATAGAGGTATAGAGTACAAAAGTGTGGAAATTATGATGAACCTTTATAAAACACTGGTTTGGCTTAAACTGGAGTACTGTGTCCAAGTCTGGGCACCACACTTTAGGAAGGATGTGAAGGCCTTGGAGAAGATGCAGAAAAGATTTACGAGCATTATTCCAGGAATGAGGGACTTCAGTTATGTTGATAGACTAGAGAAACTGGGGTTGTTCTCCTTGACACAGGGAAGATTGAGAGGAGATTTGATGGAGGTGTTCAAAATCATGAGAGGTCTGGACAGAGTAGATAGAGAGAAATTGTTCCAATTGGCAGAAGGGTCGAGAACCAGAGGATACAGATTTAAGATGATTGGCAAAAGAACCAAAGGCGATGTAAGAAAACACTTTTTACGCAGCGAGTGGTTAAGATCTGGAATGCACTGCCTGAAAGGCTGGTAGAGGCAGACTCCACTTTATCTTTCAAAAGGGAGTTGGATAAATATCTGAAAGGTAAAAATTGCAAGTCTATGGGGAAAGGGTAGGGGAGTCGGCACGGGCTCGTCGGGTCGAATGGCCGCCTTCTGCGCTGTAACCATTCTATGATTCTAAGCTGAAACAGTTTTCAGAGTGGGTTATTTAGCCACATTACTAACTGAATTCTGTCATTTTTCCCACAGCTAAGAAAATGCCAAAAAATGATCCTCAAAATCCAGCAACTGCTGCCAGAAATCGAGGGGTAAATCTTCAGGAAACGAATCAGCAGAGCCAAAGGGGTTGCTGCGGCAATTAACAGTATTTGGGCCTCGAACATGAACAATACAAAATGTGGATATTGGAGATTTGGCTTCCTTTTTATATTATTAGTGCACAATGCTGTGCTAATTCCTTTTATTCTCCATTTTGGACTACTGCATGAGTCATTTTTCTCACAGTTGACTACAGGTCTCTTCTGCTTTTATCAGGTGCCTGTAGAAAGTAAATTATGTAAATAGCGTGACAAATCATTATGTAAAGGTTAGTTACTCACCTTTTTTCACCAGATTCAATGAAGGCTTTCTCTGTAAATCAAATTTTGTTGAGGGAAAATATTCTCTCACTCTCCTACCCTATCCACTATAATTTCTTCCCCGTCAACTAATTTTAATACACTTTCATGTACAATAAGAATACAGAAGCCTGATTTGCATATATTCTGAAATGCGATGCATAGAATCTGCTTCCTTAACTGCATTTTTCCATAATTTCACACATAGGTTTAGCTTGTGGGGAGGAAAGGTATTTTTTAAATGTAAAATAATGCAGCTTAGAAAAAACTTTCAACAGTTTTTGAGAATCTTTAAGAGCAACAGTGTGCTGGTTCTGATTACTTGGGCTCAGTATTATAGAAGTTCGACACTGCTATTCGCTGTTGTAGTTTGAAACCCTGGTAGTGTCTAACCCATACTAGCATACAATGAAATCCTGTTAATTCAATAAATGAAGATATACAAAAATATTGCTCAGAACAAGCCTTGTCTATAATGCAAAGTGGCGGTGCCCTTCTTCATTTATCTTCCACATATCATGGCCAAGTCAAAGGAAGCTATTGGGGTAAATTGTTACAGTTGCCTGTTCTTTTAATGATTTTGTGCTTTTCTGAGTGACATTTTGCTTTGCACACATGTATAGTGCCTACTGGCAGTCCGCTGTTTGTTTATTTTCAGTATAGTAAATTTCACATGGACATTCAATATTACATAAAGTAAATATATAGGCCACATCCAAGTTTCCAAATCTCTGTTGATTGCAGGAAGTTCTCTCTTTTAACACACTGTTGTGACAGATCATAAGTTGGTTGGAACGCTGTTAAAATTTACAGTCTGAAGTGATCACACCTTTCTTTTTGTCAAACCTTGATATATGTAAAGTTGTCCTATAAGTCTTGCTTTTCCTAAGCCCACTCCAAAGGAAAGCTTTTGATATATTCAAAACCTATTCCTGGAGGTGCAAATCTCCCTCTACATTTGATGTTTGCTTAAACATTGAAGTCTGCATCAGGTACATAATTACAGGAATCCAAAAAAAATGCACAGAAATGTAGTAATGTTGATGCTCTTTTATTGACCAACTAGATTGGCATGGAGGACAGGTACTAACCTAGGTCATTTTGCAACTGAGCAATATTTTCCGCCTAAATTGCAGTGGGAAATTATTGTACAAGCACAGCGCGAGAATCCGGAAGCCTCAGGACTGAGGCCACTCTGGATTCTGTGTATTTCCGGACTTCGGAACGTCTTTATGACGTCCCAAATCCGGAAATGCCCGAGCCCAGGTTCATATATTTCCGGACTAACGTCTTTCCGACATCCCGAGTCCGGAAACGCCTGAGCCAAGGTAGGTAGCTGGGGGAGGGTGGGGGGGTCAGCCGGGATCCGGATTCCAGAACATTTTCTGAATTCCGGACGATCCCGCCACGGATTGTCCGGATTCCGAAACTCCAGATTCTCGGTGCTGTACCATTAATGCACTTATTATTGCCATATTAAGCCAGATTACTTAAATTGCTTAAGAGTGCCTAGTTTTATCAGGAGAACAGCAAGATTCATGTACACTGGTGGAAGACATTAAGAAACTTTGACACAATACTGTTGAGTGTTGAGATTTCATTTTGGCCAGTTATCCTAATGAAAAATGCCAGATGCATTTCCACAATGGACTACTGGCAATATTGTAGGGACTAGAGTTGGTGGGGGAAGAAGGTGAGAAACATTAATTTATTCTCCTGAGATTACTGTGTAGTGTCAATACCAACCAGGGGCAAGGATTTAGTGCAGTTAAACAGGCTATTAATGAAATGGCATCAATGATTTATCATAAGATTCCATCTTGATCACAGGTTTTGGGGGTGTGTAGCATCTTTGTTGCAGGTAGTCTTTGTTCTGCAGCACCATCCTTATCACCATATCTTCTGGGTCCATCCTAATACTTAATAGCACTGGGTTTACCTCAGAACTAAACTATGCTTACTAACTTTTGCAGATGTCAGTAATCTTATCTCTTAGGAACATTAGGACAAGGCCATTCAGGCCCTTGAGCCTGCTGTAGCATTCAATTTGATCATGGCTGATCCGTACTTCAGCTCCATTTACCCACCGTTGCTCCAGATCACTTGATACCCGTACATAACAAAAATCAATCGATCTCCGTCTTGAAAGCTTCAATTGTCCCTGAATCCACAGCCTTTTAGGGGAGAGATTTACAGATTTCTAAGAACGTAAGAATTAGGAACAGGAGTAGGCCATATGGCCCCTCGAGCCGGCTCCACCATCCAATAAGATCTTGGCTGATCTTCAACTCCACTTTCCTGCTCGATCCCCATAATCCCTTGATTCCCCTAGAGTCCAAAAATCTATCGATCTCAACCTTGAATGTAGTCAGTGATTCAGCATCCACAGCCCTTTTGGGGTAGAGAATTCCAAAGAATCACAACCCTCTGTGAAGAAATTTCTCCTCATCTTCGTTTTAAATGGCCATCCTGATTTCGCTCCTGAATGACCTAGCTCTAATTTTAAGATTGTCCTCTCCTCCTTGATTCCCCCACCGGCAGAAATGCTTTCTCTATCTACCCTATCAAATCCTTTTAACATTTTAAACATCGCAATCTGTTCACCCCTCAATCTTTTATATTTAATGTTTAATTTAATGGTTCTGATAAATTAGAAAAATCAAGAGCTTGTTAATGCCTTAGTTAGTAAATACATCACAAAGTGGGACACCCTCGAGTACAAATTGTGAAGTCTCAATCCCTGGTTTGTGTTGAGTTAGCCATGGTGGCAGTTGGACATTTGTGTCCAGGGTTAGGCTAGGGAATGATGTCCAACTACCCTGTTGGAACAGTGTGTGTGTGGCGACACCAGATGATGACATGACTGGAATAGATTGTGATGGCCCAATGATTAAATGGCCCATCAACGTAATTTTCAGATTTGCATATGGAGAATGTCCACTTGGTTGAGATGCTCCTGCCTGTGGAACTGCACCCGAGCATGAGTCTCTGCCTCAGGAATAGAGAGTAAAAGGAAAAACATTTGGAGTGGGAAATACAAGAGGCACTGTACTCTGAAAATAAGTTGTGATAATAAGGGAAACTTGGTGCATGGTGAAAATTTCATGAAGAGAAAGGCACCACTTTTCTCCCTTTCAGCTACCCCTAACCTCTCAATTGGTTTGGTTTGCCTTATTTATCCATGGAATGTGGAAGATTAACACAGAGGACTAATGCATCTGTAATTGAATGATGTGCCTTTCTGAATCAAATCGAAGCCCGTTATAAAGACTGCATCTGTTATGTTTCTATGTGCAATTATCATTTGAGTGTGTTTTACACTATAGGGTAGATTTTACAAATTAGCACTCCGAGTTGAGCTTTCCCTGTTGGGAGTGCATATTGGGAATTCTGGCAAAGAATTTAACAGGTCCCAGGGTACTTTTCATTCATTATGAAAACTCCCGTGGGTGGTGCTGACTTCCGTGCCTGAATTGCCAGATTGCGGTCTGATGGATGAAGCTTTGTATCAGGAGTGCAGTTGTTCAAATCTAATCTGATATATGTAGTAGATTACATCAGTTATCTACTAAATTGCTAAATGAAGATGTTTGACCATGCTATAGAGGGTGTGTGGTGGGGGTGGGGGTGGAGATACAATGGCCTCTTGCTGTATGGAAGCATATCTCATTCCCCGTCAGAGTATTGGGACTGAAAGCTTTAGAATAACTTTTTCCTTAAAGAATGGTATGTAGGTGATCGCCTGGAACAGGGAAGAATTGAAATGGAGGAGATGAGACTTGCTAAACATTTAACATCTGTCATTAAAACGTTTCCTACTTTTGAAAATGTACTTTACAGTATTAGTTATGTTGTGTTTAAAGAAAAGTTTAACCTTTGGAGCATGTGATTGGTTTATTTAATATGTTACATTATTTAATATGTTACACTTTTCTTTGTTGTATTGCAGGCACATATGCCTCTTGCAACTGAGAATTATGTTTCTTCCCCCCCGACTCTCCCCCCCCGGCATTCCCTGACTCACCATGCAGGTTGGCAAGATTGGATCTTATGAAACCTCGGACCCCACTGTTGTGATGCAGCATATTAGTGTTCCAGTACACTGAGATACCAGATTTGGCCCTATTTACGTACAGTACATTTTCTCACTAGTGTAAACCTCTATCATGGTGTTGTTGATGCATTCTGCTTTGTTCAGTTTGTAATACACTTTACCAGCATTGCTTCCAATTGTTTGCATTATTGTTTTCTGTTTTTTCCCCATATCAAATAGATATTTTTTTAAATGGAGCTTTATTTAAGGGCTTGTATGTAATGGTGGCTAGTTTTTGAAATCTTTGAGAACAGTGTGTGGTTTAACTTTTTTTCCAGAATTATGAAACAAAAAGAAAACGAAAAGTACTGTCCAAATCAGATTATACTCAAAACTAGATACTATTCTTTCTAAAAATAAATCCTAAACAGCAACATTTGTTTAGTGCTTAAAAAGCAGTGTTTTTAAAACAGTGATGACTTATACAAAGCCACTTGTCGTGGTAAAATACAGCATAAATCCAATTAGTGAAAACCATGCATCAGAAACGTGGCAGTTTCAACAGAACTGCCCTGCTATCTATCCAGAATTGATGGAGCTGTTTAAAAGTACTTTCCCAGGTCTGTGCTGTTATGATTTCAGCTATGCCTGTAATTGGGCACTCCTGTGAGCGTTGGTACCTCTGTGCTAGGGAGGCTTATAATTGGTAACTAATGCTGGAAAAAGTGCATGTGTGGACATTGGGTGAGGGCAGGATTGAACTCTGCTGTGGTCAAATAGCCCATAGTCACTCATTGTCTAAGCTAATGCATGAAGCAATAGCAAGGTGCCAGAGGACTTTCCTTTTCATAAAACTGTAGCCCAGCATCAGGAAAGGAGGCAGAAAATTTGGGGGACAATATTTTTCCTGGCCCAGTTTTCAAAGGAGGCAAAATTAATTTGGAAGACTGGTTATTCCATTTTTTTCTTGCACAGATGTGTTAGAACTGTTATTCCCTGTTCTAATGGAAACCAGTGCTGCAGCTTGAGTACAGTTTAAAATAAACACTATATAAAATAACACACTAATACTCTTGGTTTCAATATAAGTGGATTTAACTTTGTAAAGATGTTTTTGGTTGTCTTATTTTATTGCAATAAACACAGATAAACAAAACTTTGTGTGGATTGAGGCAACTGTTTGCTGATTACACTAAGGTTATATTTAAAACATAAATAAACTTGAAAATAATTCATTTTTTGCTTAACATTATATTCATTACTAATGGATGCTAGGTAGAACTGAAGTGCTGTATCACCTAGTTGGGATCCTTTATATCTTGTATTAAAATGCGAAGTTGAATACATTTTACATGGTTCTATTCTATTTTGAATTTAATGATCTTTCCATCAATGCTGGGCTATTCCCCTGTGTTGCAGGAATGGTGTCTGCTTTTTAAAATGTTATTTCCATTGGAAAAACTCAGAACAAAAAAAAAATCTTCAAGTTGATGTAAATTAAATTTGCCACTTGCTATGATTTCTGTTGAAAACTATTTTCTTATAGACATAATCTCGTGCTCATCTGATCATATGTCACCACTTCTTGCTACTAGAAGAGAAAGAACTTTAATTTATATAAGATACCTCATGTCTGCGGGGCTCCTCAAAACATTTCATATCCAATCAGTTACATTTGAAGGGTAGTCACTGTTATGGAGGCAAAGGCAGCAGTCAACATGCACACAGTATAATACCAAAACAGCAACATGAGATGAATGACCAGTTAAACTGTTTCGATGATGAACGTTGAGGGAGGAATGTTATCTAGTACACCGGTAAAACTCACTGCTCCTTTTTGAATGATGCCATAAATTTTTTTATGTTCAGCTGATCAGACAGGCAGCACCTCTAACAATGCAGCATTCACTCAGTAGTGCATTGGTGGGCCGGCCTAAATTATGTGCTCAAATCCTGGAGTCGATCTTAAACCCACAACCCCTCTAACTCAATTATTGCTTGTTTGCTAATTCATCACCTTAATACCACTGGCCAGTGTTGGGTGCCTTTCTCTTCCTGTTTCATTGGATAACCAACCACTGTCTATGAGATCCCCTCTCATTCTTCTAAACTCCTAATGCAAACTTCAACTCCTTTACTAAATGGCATCTTGGCCACCTTGAAGGCTCTTTAGCACCTAAAGTATTCGGGGAAAATTGCCCCCGCCCCCACGGGAATTTAAAGTGGCAGAATAGAAAAGTTAAAGGTCTTTGTCTTGGTTAGTTTATGTGTTGGAAGAATGTTTTGAAAACAAGATTATAACAATAATGCTGTACAATACCTATAGAAAAGCTCCGTGAGGGGCATTTGCCCAAAGCCAAAAATGCTGTTGCTTTTGGGAGTTGTTTAGCACTTTTCTGTGGGAAGACAAAAAACCTTTTAATGAAACCACAGCGGTCAATGATATGTTAAGTTGTGCACTCCTAAAAGATACTACAGCTCAGTATGGATGTGTTGTGTATGGAGAAAGAGTGAACACTGTGAGCTCAAAGTAAAGTGTGACCTTAGTCTTTTATTGCAGGTCTCCAGAGTGCCTCTCCAACCTGTGAAGCCTCCTTAAATACCAGTGCTCCCAAAGGGTTATGGGATCCCTTGGGACTCCAGGGTATGAGCCCTCTGGTGGCTGTACAGAGTAAATACAAGTCCACATATAACAACACTTCCTGCCCCCGGCCCCCCCCCCCCCCCCAAGTCAATAGTGTAACTATTTACAATGTGAGTCGATCTGGGGCCCTTCTTGCCCTGGTTGATCATCTTGGTTTGAAAGCTGATGTTGTGGAATCATTTGTTGGGCCCTTGTGGGCTGCTGTGGATGATGGGTTCTGCTTCGTGGTCAACCGTAGTGCTGGTTGCCACTGGTGTGTATGTTGAGGGATCAAAAAAGGTAGGATCCAAGTTGGGTTGCTCAGGATAGTCCGTGAATCTGAGTTTGATTTGGTCCAAGTGTTTCCGGTGAATGAGTCCATTTGAAAGTTTGACCCGAAACACCTGCTCCCCTCTTTGGCCACGACAGTGCTGGGAAGCCACTTGGGACCTTGTCCGAAATTTAATACAAATACAGGATCATTGATTTCAATCTCGCGTGACACATTTGCGCTATCATGATATGCACTTTGTTGAAGCCACCTGCTCTCTACCTGTTCATGTAGATCAGGATGAACTAATGAGAGTCTTGTCTTAAGTGCTCTTTTCATGAGCAGTTCAGCAGGTGGGATCCCAGTGGGGTCTCATGCGGTAGCTAAGCAGGACTCGGGATAGGCGAGTCTGCAGTGAGCCTTCAGTTACCCTCTTCAAGCCTTGTTTGATGGTTTGCATTGATCTCTCTGCCTGACCATTGGACGCTGGTTTAAACAGGGCAGATGTGACATGTTTGATCCCGTTACGGGTCATGAATTCTTTGAACACCGCACTGGTAAAACATGGCCCGTTGTCGCTCACTAGGACATCGGGTAGGCCGTGTGTGGTAAACATGGCCCGCAGGCTTTCAGTAGTGGCAGTGGACTTGCTAGCCGACATTATCTCGCGTTCAATCCACTTGGAGTACCCGTCTACAACCACAAGGAATATTTTACCCAAGAACAGGCCTGCATAGTCGACGTGTATCCTAGACCACGGTTTGGAGGGCCAAGACCATAAACTTAGTGGCACCATCTTGGGTACATTGCTTAACTGCGAGCATGTATTACATCTGTGAACGCAGGACTCTAAGTCCGCATCGATACCGGGCCACCACACGTGGGATCTGGTTATCGCTTTCATCATTGCGATGTCTGGGTGGGTACTGTGGAGGTCATTGATGAAGGTGTTTCTGCCCTTCTTGTGGTCACTACCTGATTGACCCACAGAAGGCAGTCTGCCTGTACAGACATTTCATTTTTGCGCCGCTGTAACGGCTTTATCTCTTCCTGCATTTCCACTGGGACACTGGACCAGCTCCCGTGAAGCACACAGCTTTTGACTAGAGATAATAAGAGGTCCTGGCTTGTCCAGGTTTTGATCTGCCGGGCAGTGACGGGTGATTGCTCACTCTCTGTCATATATTCAACTGTTATTGTAACCCATGTATAAGCTGACCTAAGTTGTATACCTTGAGAACACTGACTACAGGGGGCAAACTTGTGGGAGACACTCCTAACCTGGACTTTTCTGTATAAAAGGGGAAGTTCCACCCACCGTCTGTCTCTGTGTGCATTTATACTGTATAGTAAGGACATATTGGCGACGAGAAACTGGGATTTAAACCATGCGAGCATGGCCACTAGCAGCACAGAAGATAGGTACTGTGTTGGTGATGATTGGGACGACTTTGTTGAGAGACTACAGCAAAGTTTTGTCACTAAGGAATGGTTGGGACAGGATTCGGCTGACAAACGCAGGGCTTATCTGACGGTTTGTGGATCCAGAACATACTCCCTGATGAAGGACCTTCTAGCGCCAGAGAAGCCGGCGGACAAGGCATTTGACGAGCTCAGTAAGTTGATCAGGGAACACCTTAAACCAGCGAGCAGCATGCACATGGCGAGACACCGGTTTTACACGCACCGGCAGCGAGAAGGGCAAACGTTCCAGACTTCGTGGCAGATCTCAGGCGACTGGCGACCCTATGTAAGTTCACAGATGCATGCAGAGCGGAGATGCTGCAAGACTTTTTTATTGAGGGCATCGGGCACGCTGGGTTTTTCAGGAAACTGATTGAGACCAAAGACTTGACCTTGGAAGCGGTGGCTATGAAAGCCCAGACAATTATCTCAGGGGAGGAAGAGACCAGAATGATTTATGGCAAAAACCTTGGCTCAAATGCGGCAAACGACCAGGGAGTCAACATTGTTAACACGGCACACAGTTCTCTAGGCAGCCAAGGGCAATCGGACATGCCCCAGCATGCAGTCGAACCCAAAGGGGGAATTCAACAGAGACAATGGCTAGCTGAACAGCAATTCATGCCATCGCAATGGACAATGTGGCCAGTAATGGGGCCATCAACACCTGTTATTGGTGCGCTTAAGGACAGTTACAGAGACAATCGACAGGTAATGGACCTTTTGTTTCCAACAATGGGGCCTCTAGCTCATGCTGGAGGTCTGGAGGCAAACACCCAGCCAGAGCTTGCAGGTATCAGCAATATACCTGCAGAAACTGCAACGTCAGCGGTCACTTGGTGCGTATGTGCAGGAAGCCTGCAGCCAGGTTGATGTACGAGGAGGACGGGCCTGATGTAAGTGCTACGAGGCCAAATGAATACTGTGGGAAATCGCTGGAAGCTGAAGTTCAGCGAGTTCATGTGGAGCACATATACAGTTCATATACCAGGACGCCACCGATAATGATGAAAGTGCTCCTCAGTGGCATCCCAGTATTAATGGAGCTGGACACGGAGGGCCAGCCAGTCGCTGATGAGTATCAGAGTTCGAAAGGTTGTGGGTGTCCAAGGCCAGAAGGCCAAAATTATTTCCGATTGACGCACTGCTACGGACATATACAAAGGAGATCATTCCGGTGCTAGGCAGTGCCATGGTAGTCGTGACCCACAAAGATTCGGAGAACAGGTTGCCACTCTGCATTGTCCCGGGGGATGGTCCCGCACTACTGGGGAGGAGTTGGCTTGCTGTCATGAACTGGAAATGAGGCGATGTCAATGCAATTTCTTCTGTGGAGCGAGTACCATGCTCACAGGTGCTGGACAAATTTGACTCACTTTCAATCCGGCATGGCACTTTCATGGGGACCAAGGTAGTGATTCACATAAACCCGGACGCCAGGCCAGTACACAACAAGGCCAGAGCGGTGCCGTACGTGATGCGGGAAAAGATAGAATGCAAATTGGACCGCCTGCTGAGGAAAGGCATCATCTCGCCAGTCAAATTCAGTGACTGGGCCAGCCCGATTGTGCCGGTGCTCAAGGCGGATGGGTCGGTCAGGATATGTAGCGATTACAATGCTACCATCAATTGGATGTCACTCCCGGTACCTGCTACCGAGAGCGGAGGACCTCTTTGCGACGCTAGCCGGTGGCAAACTTTTTTCAAAATTGGACCTGACCTCAGCTTACATGACCCAGGAGCTGGCGAGTGAGTCGAAGAAGCTGACCACCATCATGACACACAAGGGGTTGTTTGAGTATAACAGATGTCCGTTCGGGATTCATTTGGCTGCCTGCGATCTTTCAGCAAAATATGGAAAGCCTCCTCAAGTTGATTCCAAGGACGGTGGTTTTTCAAGACGACATCCTCATCACGGGTCGTGATACTGAAGAACACCTCCACAACCTGGCGGAGGTGCTACACAGACTGGACCGCGTAGGGCTGCGACTGAAAAAGGCGAAGTGCATCGTCTTAGCTCCAGAGGTAGAATTCCTGAGGAGGAGGGTAGCAGCAGACGGGATCAGACCTACTGCGTCCAAAACGGGCTCCTGAACTATTTTGATAACTTTCTTCCCAAATTGAGCACGCTGTTAGAGCCGCTACACGAGCTCCTACACAAAGGTCACGATTGGGTCTGGGGGTACAGCCAGGAAAGGGCTTTTGATAGAGCATGCAATTTGTTATGTTCCAACAAACTGTTAACGCTATATGATCCGTGTAAGAAACTAGTTTTTAACGTGTAATGCGTTGTCCTATGGGGTCGGGTGTGTGTTGCAGCATGTGAATGCCAATGGTCAGTTACAGCCGGTAGCTTATGCCTCCAGAAGTCTGTCCCGGGCAGAAAGGGCTGCGGGATTGTAGAAATGGAAGCACTAGCATGTGTATATGCAGTAAAAAAAATGCACCAGTACCTGTTTGGCAGGAAATTTGAGCTGGAGACAGATCACAAACCCCTCACGTCCCTTTTGGCTGACAAGAAGACCATAAATGCGAAAGCATCGGCCCGCATACAGAGGTGGGCACTTACGTTAGCCGCTTATGACTATACAATTCGGCACAGACCGGGCACTGAAAACTGTGCCGATGCACTCAGCAGGCTACCACTGAGGGGACAGCTGAGCATGATACTGAGATGGTCATGGCTGTTGAAGCTTTCGAAAGTGAAGGCTCACCTGTGACAGCCCATCAGATTAAAGTCTGGACAAAGAAAGACTTGCTACTGTCTTTAATTAAGAAATGTGTGCTGAATGGGGACTGGGCAGCTACATACGGGGCATGCCCTGAGGAGTTTAAACCATTTCATAGGCGCAAGGATGAACTCTTGATTCAGGCCGATTGCCGACTGTGGGGAAACCGAGTAGTCATGCCCCAGAAGGGCAGAGAGGTGTTTAGCAGAGAACTTCACAATGAGCACCCGGGCATTGTCATGATGAAGGCAATTGCCAGGTCACTCGTTTGGTGGCCAGGGATAGATGCAGACCTGTAACTTTGTGTTCGCAGGTGCAACACGTGTGCTCAGCTGGGCAACGCACCCAGGGAAGCCCACCTTAGCCACTGGTCCTGGCCCGCCAAGCCATGGTCACGCATCCATATGGACTACGCAGGTCCTTTCATGAGAAAAATGTTTTTGGTTGTAGTAGACGCTTACTCCAAATGGATGGAGTGTGCCATTTTAAATTCAAGCACATCCTCTGCCACGGTAGAAAGTCTACGGGCAATGTTCGCCACCCATGGTCTACTGGATGTCTTGGCCAGCGACAATGGCCCGTGCTTCACCAGCACTGAACTCCAGGACTTCATGGCAGATAATGGAATCAACCATGTCAGAACGGCACCGTTCAAGCCGGCCTCAACCGGCCAGGCGAAATGTGCAGTGCAGATAATCAAACAGGGGATGCTCAGAATCCAAGGGGGTTCACTACAAAGCCGCTTATCACGCTTTCTGTTGCCCAATAGATACCAACCACACTGCTCACAGGGGTCCCAGCCCCAGAGCTGTTAATGAAAAGGGCGCTCAAAACCAGGTTATCCCTTATACACACTACTATGAAAGAAATTGTTGAGAGCAGGCGTCAGTCACAATGTGACTACCATGACAGGAATGCGAGGGCGCAATGTATTGATGTCGATGACCCTGTTTTTTCCTTAATTACACTGCAGGGCCCAATTGGCTTGCAGGCACTGTAATTGCCAAAGAGGGAAATAGGTTTTTGGTAGTTAAACTTACCAATGGACAAATCTGCCGCAAACACGTGGATCAAACTAAAAGGAGGTACAGCAACCCCATCGAAGCAGAGGAAGAAACGACGTAGAGTTTACTCTACCACAGGTGACAGAACACCGGAACCAAGTGGAGGAGAGCCCAGTCACTGTGGGCAGTCCGGACAGGCCTGAGGCACCGCAAACAGTAGACACTCAGGCCAGCACCCAACAACCGGAGCTCCAACTCAGGCGCTCTACAAGGGAGTGAAAACCACCAGAGAGACTTAACCTGTGATCCCAATAAGACTTTGAGGGGGGAGGTGAGGTCAAATATTCAACTGTCATTGTAACCCATGTATAAGCTGACCTTAGTTGTCTACCTTGAGAATACTGACCACAGGGGATGAACTTGTGGGAGACACTCCTAACCTGGACTTTCCGGTATAAAAGGGGAAGCTCCACCCACCGCTTGTGTCTTGAGGTCTTGGTAATAAAGGTAACTGGTCAGTGAGTGATCTTTTCTCAAGTATGGGCCTCGTGTGCATTTATACTGTATAGTAAGGACATATTACTCTCAAATGTTTCATAACCATGGCTCGATCTGCGGGCTGCGCCACTTCCACCCCCGTGGTGGGCAATGGCAGCCTACTGAGAGCATCGGTGCAGTTTTCTGTGCCTGGCCTGTGGTGGATTGCGTAGTTGTATGCGGACAATGTGAGCTCCCATCTCTGGATGCGAGACGATGCATTGGTATTTATCTCGGAGAACAGGGAAAAAGTGGCTTATGGTCAGTTTCCAATTCGAATTTGAGCCTAAACAGGTATTGATGCATTTTCTTTACCCCATAGACACACGCTAACGCTTCTTTTTCAATCATGCTGTAGGCTCTCTTAGCATTAGGCAGACTCCTCGATGCAC
Source organism: Pristiophorus japonicus (assembly GCF_044704955.1). Taxonomy (NCBI): domain Eukaryota; kingdom Metazoa; phylum Chordata; class Chondrichthyes; family Pristiophoridae; genus Pristiophorus; species Pristiophorus japonicus. The sequence continues at coordinate 159,049,763 of NC_091979.1, read as the reverse complement.
AAGCAACCGGTTGCAGTTTACCGAAATCATTAGCTTGTTGCAATACACACCCGACGCCATATGATGACGCATCACGTGCTAGTACCAAACGCTTACATGGATCATACAACACAAGCAATTTGTTTGAGCATAACAATTTTCTCACTTTTACAAAGGCATTTTCTTGGCTTATGCCCCAAACCCATTCATTCCCATTATTATAGTAATTCATGTAGTGGTTCTAACAGTGTGCTGTGACCCGGTAAGAAGTTACCAAAGTAGTTCAGGAGACCCAGAAACGACCTTAGCTCCATCACATTCTGTGACCTCGATGCATTCTTGATTGCCTCCGTTTTTGCGTTGGTGGGCCTGATGCCATCCGCCGCAATCCTCCTTCCCAGGAACTCCACTTCAGGCACCAGGAAAACGCACTTCGAGCGTTTTAACCTGAGCCCCATGTGGTTGAGTCGACTAAGAACTTCCTCCAGGTTCTGCAGATGCTCAGCTGTGTTCCAACCTGTGACCAAGATGTCATCCTGGAAGACCACGGTGTGCGAGACTGACTTCAGTAAGCTTTCCATGTTTCTCTGGAATATCGCCGTTGCCGATCAGATTCCAAACGGGCATCTGTTATAAACAAAAAGACCTTTGTGTGTGTTGATGCAGGTGAGGGCCTTCAATGATTCCTCCAGTTCCTGCGTCATGTAGGCTGAAGTCGGATTCAGCTTCGTGAACGTCTTTCCGCCCGCCAGCATTGCAAAGAGGTCATCGGTGTTTGGTGGTGGGTATTGGTCCTGCAGGGAGAAACGATTGACAGTTACTTTGTAATTGCCACAGATTTTGAGGGTGCCGTCTCCCTTGAGGAATGGGACGATAGGACTGGCCCACTCATTGAACTCGATCGGGGAAATGATGCCCTCTCTTTGCAGCCGGTCTAGCTCGATCTCTACCCTTTCTCTCATCATGTACGGTACTACTCTCGCCTTGTGATGGATGGATCGCGCCCCCGGAATTAGGTGGATCTGCTCTTTTGCTCCTAGGAATTTCCCGATGCCTGGTTCGAATAGCGAAGGAAATTTATTTAAGACCTCGGCACACGCAGGTTGTCAGTGGGCGATAGTGCTCGCATGTCGTCCCAGATCCAGCGTATCTTTCCCAGCCAGCTTCTGCTGAGCAGCGTGGGACCATCGCCCGGTACTACCCAGAGTGGTAGCTTGTGCACCGCTCCATTGTAGGAGACCTTTACGGTGGCACTGCAGATTACAGGTATCAGTTCTTTCGTGTAAGTTCTTAGTTTCGTGCGAACTGGAGTTAAAATTGGCCTTGAGGCCTTGTTGCACCACAATCTTTCGAAAGTCTTTTTGCCCATGATGGACTGGCTCGCGCCTATGTCCAGCTCCATTGACACCAGTTGTCCATTTAGTTCAACATTCAGCATTATCGGGGGACAATTCGTGGTGAATGTGTGCACCCCATGTACCTCTGTCTCCTCAATCTGAGGCTCTGGTTCGTCGTGATCCCCCGTGGCTCTGTCCTCCTCTGCAACATGGTGGTTTGCAGGTTTAACAGGCTTTGCAGCTCGCCTGCACACTCGGAGGTGTCCCTTTGTTCCACAGCCCATGCAAACGTACTCTTTGAAGTGGCATGAATGGAAACTATGATCACCCCCGCAGTGCCAACAAGGTGTTAATGGCCTTGCATTCATCACCCTTGATGGTGGACTCTGAGACATCTGCGGACGTGTAGCTGCAGGTATGTGTGACCTGCCCTGTACGTTATGATTCGAAAACAACATCACTTTGTTCACCGTACTTGTAGCAGCACTTGTGTGCTGAGAGATTTGCTTCATATTGTCACTGGTGGCAATGAACGCCTGGGCTATCGCGATGGCCTTACTCAAGTTTGGGGTCTCTACAGTCAAAAGTTTGCGAAGTATGGTTTCGTGGCCAATGCCAAGTACAAAAAAAGTCTCTGAGCATGTGATCCAAATATCCTTCAAATTCGCAATGTCCTGCAAGGCGTCTTAGCTCGGCGACACAACTCGCCGAGCTAAGAGTGGCAGAGCAATAGTGATAGAGGATTCGATTGTAAGGGGAATAGATAGGCATTTCTGCGGCCGCAACCGAGACTCCAGGATGATATGTTGCCTCCCTGGTGCAAGGGTCAAGGATGTCTCGGAGCGGGTGCAGGACATTCTGAAAAGGGAGGGTGAACAGCCAGTTGTCATGGTGCATATAGGTACCAACGATATAGGTAAAAAACGGGATGAGGTCCTATGAGATGAATTTAGGGAGCTAGAAGTTAAATTAAAAAGTAGGACCTCAAAAGTAGTAAACTCAGGATTACTACTTCGTGCCACGTGCTAGTCAGAGTAGCAATCGCAGGATAGCTCAGATGAATACGTGGCTTGAGCAGTGGTGCAGAAGGGAGGGATTCAAATTCTTGGGACATTGGAACCGGTTCTGGGGGAGGTGGGACCAGTACAAACCAGACGGTCTGCACCTGGACAGGACTGGAACCAATGTCCTAGGGAGAGTGTTTGCGAGTACTGTTTGGGAGGAGTTAAATTAATATGGCAGGGGGATGGGAACCTATACAGGGAGACAGAGGAGAATAAAATGGAGTCAGAAGCAAAAGATAGAAAGGAGAATAGTAAAAGCGGAGGGCAGAGAAACCCAAGGCAAAAAACAAAAAGGGCCACATTACAGCAAAATTCTAAAGGGGCAAAGTGTGTTAAAAAGACAAGCCTGAAGGCTCTGTGCCTCAATGCGAGGAATATTCGTAATAAGGTGGACGAATTAACTGCGCAGACAGCAGTTAACGGATATGATGTAATTGGCATCATGAAGACATGGCTCCAGGGTGACCAAGGCTGGGAACTCAACATCCAGGGGTATTCAACATTTAGGAAGGATAGGCAGAGAGGAAAAGGAGGCAGGGTGGCATTGCTGGTTAAAGAGGAAATTAATGCAATAGTAAGGAGGGACATTAGCTTGGATGATGTGGAATCGGTACGGGTGGAGCTGCGGAATACCAAAGGGCAGAAAACGCTAGTGGGAGTTGTGTACAGACCACAAACAGTGGTAGTGAGGTTGGAGACAGCATCAAACAAGAAATAAGGGACGTGTGCAATAAAGGTACAGCAGTTATCATGGGCGACTTTAATCGACATATTGATTGAGCTAACCAAACTGGTAGCAATGCAGTGGTGGAGGATTTCCTGGAGTGTATTGGGGATGGTTTTCTCGACCAATATGTCGAGGAACCAACCAGAGAGCTAGCCATCCTCGACTGGGTGATGTGTAATGAGAAGGGACTAATTAGCAATCTTGTTGTGCGAGGCCCCTTGGGGAAGAGTGACCATAATATGGTAGAATTCTTTATTAAGATGGAGAGTGACAAAGTTAATTCAGAAACTAGGGTCCTGAACTTAAGAAAAGGTAACTTTGATGATATGAGGCGCGAATTGGCTAAATTAGACTGGCAAATGATACTTAAAGGGTTGACGGTGGATAGGCAATGGCAAACCTTTAAAGATCACATGGATGAACTTCAACAATTGTACATCCCTGTCTGGAGTAAAAATAAAATTTGGAAGGTGGCTCAACCGTGGCTAACAAGGGAAATTAAGGATAGTGTTAAATCCAAGGAAGAGTCATACAAATTAGCCAGAAAAGGTAGCAAGCCGGAGGACTAGGAGAAATTTAGAATACAGCAGAGGAGGACAAAGGGTTTAATTAAGAGGGGGAAAATAGAGTACGAGAGGAAGCTTGCTGGAAACATAAAAAATGACTGCAAAAGCTTCTATAAATATGTGAAGAGAAAAAGATTAGTGAAGACAAACGTAGGTCCCTTGCAGTCTGATTCGGGTGAATTTATAATGGGGAACAAAGAAATGGCAGACCAATTGAACAAATACTTCGATTCTGTCTTCACGAAGGAAGACACAAATAACCTTCTGAATGTACTAGGGGACAGTGGGTCTAGTGAGAAGGAGGAACTGAAGGATATCCTTATTAGGCGGGAAATTGTGTTAGGGAAATTGATGGGATTGAAGGCGGATAAATCCTCGGGGCCTGATAGTCTGCATCCCAGAGTACTTAAGGAAGTGGCCCTAGAAATAGTGGATGCATTGGTGATCATTTTCCAACAGACTCTGGATCAGTTCCTATGGACTGGAGGGTAGCTAATGTAACACCACTTTTTAAAAAAGGGAAAGAGAAAACAGGTAATTATAGACTGGTTAGCCTGACATCAGTAGTGGGGAAAATGTTGGAATCAATCATTAAGGATGAAATAGCAGCGCATTTGGAAAGCAGTGACAGGATCGGTCCAAGTCAACATGGATTTATGAAGGGGAAATCATGCTTGATGAATCTTCTGGAATGTTTTGAGGATATAACTAGCAGAGTGGACAAAGGAGAACCATGGATGTGATGTATTTGGACTTTCAAAAGGCTTTTGACAATGTCCCGCACGAGAGATTGGTGTGCAAAATCAAAGCACGTGGTATTGGGGATAATGTACTGATGTGGATAGAGAACAGGTTGGCAGACAGGAAGCAGAGAGTCGGGATAAACGGGTCCTTTTCAGAATGGCAGACAGTGACTAGTGGAATGCCGTAGGGCTCAGTGCTGGGACCCCAGCTCTTTACAATATACATTAACGATTTCGATGAAGGAATTGAGTGTAATATCGGCAAGTTTGCAGACGACACTAAACTGGGTGGCGGTGTGAGCTGTGAGGAGGTCGCTAAGAGGCTGCAGGGTGACTTGGACAGGTTAGGTGAGTGGGCAAATGCATGGCAGATGCAGTATAATGTGGATAAATGTGAGGTTATCCATTTTGGGGGCAGAATATTATCTGAATGGCGGCAGATTAGGAAAGGGTAGGTGCAACGAGACCTGGGTGTCATGGTTCATCAGTCATTGAAAGTTGGCATGCAGGTACATCAGGCGGTGAAGAAGGCAAATGGTATGTTGGCCTTCATAGCTAGAGGATTTGAGTATAGGTGCAGGGAGGTCTTACTGCAGTTGTACAGGGCCTTAGTGAGGCCTCACCTGGAATATTGTGTTCAGTTTTGGTCTCCTAATCTGAGGAAGGATGTTCTTGCTATTGAGGGAGTACAGCGTAGGTTCACCAGACTGATTCCAGGGATGTCATATGAGGAGAGACTGGATCAACTGGGCCTTTGTTCACTGGAGTTTAGAAGGATGAGAGGGGATCTCATAGAAACGTATAAGATTCTGACGGGACTGGACAGGTTAGATGCGGGAAGAATGTTCTCGATGTTGGGGAAGTCCAGAACCAGGGGCATAGTCTTAGGATAAGGGGTAGGCCATTAGGACTGAGATGAGGAGAAACTTCTTCACTCAGAGAGTTGTTAACCTGTGGAATTCCCTGCCGCAGAGTGTTGTTGATGCCAGTTTGTTGGATATATTCAAGAGGGAGTTAGATATGGTCCTTGCGGCTAAGGGGATCAAGGGGTATGGAGAGAAAGCAGGAAAGGGGTACTGAGGGAATGATGAGCCATGATCTTATTGGATGGCGGTGCAGGCTCGAAGGGCCAAATGGCCTACTCCTGCACCTATTTTCTATGTTTCTATGGTATACATATCAGGAAAGGATGAACAGGCTGGGTCTCTTTTCTCTTGAAAAAAGGCTGAGGGGTGACCCAAAATTCTGAAAGGTCTTGATAAGAGTGGATAGAGAGAAAATGTTTCCACTTGTGAGGAAGAGCATAACTAGAGGCCATCAATATAAGATAGTCACCAAGAAATCCAATCGGGAATTCAGAAGAAACTTCTTTACCCAAAGAGTGAGAATGTGGAACTTGCTACCACAGGGAGTGGTTGAAGTGAATAGCATAGATTAATTTAAGGGGAGGCTAGACAAGCACATGAGGGAGAAGGAATAGAGGGTTGTGCTGATAGATTTAGATGAGGAAAGACGGGACGAGGCTTGAGTGGAGCATAAACGCCAGCATGGACTGGTTGGACCGAATGGCTTGTTCCTGTGCTGTATGTTTGATGTAATCCTATGTAAAATAAAAATAGTTCAGTGAAGTACTGATCAATAATAGAATTGATAAAATAGAGGAAGGCAAGAAAGGCTGTGAGTGAGGTTTACTTTTAGACTTTCACAGAAAACAAACTTTGCAGATATTACATGAAAGTAACATGGAATTTAAAAGACGGATTAGCCCGTTGCTAGATACATTAATCAGGGAACACTGCAATAATTGAAGGTTCAAAATGTCCAATATTTCAACATATATAAAGGGGAGCAATGAAAAGTAGGAATCTGAGGTAAACAATTTATGTTTATTTAATTTAAACTAATCTGTCACAAACAGTTCAAGCAATTACAAGATTATTTCCATTATTCAGCCTAATGCAAAGTATAACAATCCTCAACCTTAACCTTGACCTCGGCAATGGGGGTCACAAGAACAAAGCTAATCATACACTTATTTTCATTCCTCTCGTTAACAGAAAATAGAGAGTCGGGATAAATGGTTCATTCTCTGGTTGGCAACCAGTAACTAATTGGGTGCTGCAGGGATCAGTGCTGGGACCCCAACTATTTACAATCTATATTAACGACTTGGAAGAAGGGACTGAATGTAACGTAGCCAAGTTAGCTGACGATATAAAGCTGGGAGGAAAAGCAATGTGTGAGGAGGACACAAAAAATCTGCAAAAGGACATAGACAGGCTAAGTGAGTGGGCAAAAATTTGGCAGATGGAGTATAATGTTGGAAAATGTGAGGTCATGCACTTTGGCAGAAAAAAATCAAAAAGCAAGTTATTATTTAAAGATTGCAAAGTGCCGCAGTACAGCGGGACGTGGGGATACTTGTGCATGAAACACAAAAGGATAGTATGCAGGTACAGCAAGTGATCAGGAAGGCCAATGATATCTTGGCTTTTATTGCAAAGGGGATGGAGTATAAAAGCAGGGAAGTCTTGCTACAGCTATACAAGGTATTGATGAGGCCACACCTGAAATACTGCGTGCAGTTTTGGTTTCCATATTTACGAAAGGATATACCTGCTTTGGACGCAGTTCAGAGAATGTTCACTAGGTTGATTCTGGGGATGAGGGAATTATGACTTATGAGAAAAGGTTGAGTAGGTTGGGCCTGTACTCATTGGAGTTAAGAAGAATGAGAGGTGATCTTATCGAAATAAGATTATGAGGTGGCTTGACAAGGTGGATGCAGAGAGGATGTTTCCACTGATGGGGGGTGACTAGAACTAGAGGCCATGATCTTAGAATAAGGGGCCGCCAATTTAAAACTGAGATGAGGAGGAATTTCTTCTCTCAGATGGTTGTAAATCTGTGGAATTTGCTGCCTTGGAGAGCTGTGGAAGCTGGGACATTGAATAAATTTAAGACAGAAATAGACAGTTTCTTGAGCGATAAGGGGATAAGGGGTTATGGGGAGCGGGCGGGAAAGTGGAGCTGAGTCCATGATCAGATCAGCCATGATCTTATTGAATGGCGGAGCAGGCTCGAGGGGCCGTATGGCCTCCTACTTTTCCTATTTCTTATGTTCTTATGTTCTACGAAATCTACAATAATATGAAAGAGGAGTGTAACACCATTCTGTAAACAATCATGGAATAAACTCCCAGCTAAAACTAACTGTACAATTAACTCTCTTCAAGCTAACAGTGTCAGCTGTGGCTCAGTGGGTAGCACTCTCGCCTCTGAGTCAGAAGGTTGTGGGTTCAAAGACCCACTCCAGAGACTTGAACACAAAAAAAATCTAAGTTGACATTCCAGTGCACTACTGACTGAGTGCTGCACTGTCAGAGGTGCTGTCTTTCAGATGAGATGTTAAACCGAGGCCCTGTCTGCTCTCTCAAGTGGCCTACTCCTGTTCCTATTTCTTATGTTCTTTAGCTGTCTCTGTATCACTTGCCATCCCTCAGCTGCCAGCAGGTTATCTGCACTCCGGCCTCAGTTAATGACACCATGTTGATCTACATGTTAGAGGCTTAAAGTTAAAGGGAACACAAACTCACTGAAAGGGTACATTGTAATGCTACTGAAGACAGGACAATTAAAAAAGTAGTTGGTTACTTAAAGTGAAAAGAATTTATACAGCGCCTTTCACAATCCCAGGACATCCCAAAGCACTTTAAAACCAATGAAGTACTTTTGAAGTGTAATCACTGTTATAATGTAGGAAATGCGGGAGCCAATTTGCACACACCAAGCTCCCACAAACAACAATGAGATAGTAACCAGATAACGTGTGTTAGTGATCTTGTTTGAGAGATAAATATTGGCCAGGTCACCAGGGAGAACTCCCCTGCTTTTCTTCGAAATACTGCCATGGGATCTTTTACATCCACCCGAGAGCAGATCTGAAAGACGGCACCTCCAACAGTGCAGCACTCCTTCAGTACTACACTGGAGTGTCAGCCTAGATTTTTTTGTGCTCAAGTGTCTGGAGTGGGACTTAAACTGCCAACCCTTTTGACTCAGCGGCGAGCGTGCCACTACCGACTGAGCCACTGCTGACAATACAGTGCAGTAATTTATGTAAAGACAAAATTAAAAGCTCTTTATCTGAATGCACGCAGCATTCATAACAAGATAGATGAGTTGACGTCACAAATAGATATAAATGGGTATGATCTGATGGCCATTACAGCGACGTGGTTGCAAGGTGATCAAGGCTGGGAACATAAGAACATAAGAAATATGAGCAGGAGTAGGCCATTTGGCCCCTCGAGCCTGCTCCGCCATTTAATAAGATCATGGCTGATCTGATCATGGACTCAGCTCCACTTCCTTGCCCGCTCCCCATATCCCTTATCGCTCAAAAATATGTCTATCTCCACCTTAAATATATTCAATGACCCAGCCTCCACAGCTCTCTCGGGCAGAGAATTCCACAGATTTACAACCCTTGGAGAAAACATTTCTCCTCATCTCAGTTTTAAATGGACGGCCCCTTATTCTAAGACCATGTCCCCTAGTTTTAGTTTCCCCTATGAGTGGAAATATCCTCTCTGCATCCACCTTGTCGAGCCTCTTCATTATCTTATAAGTTTCAATACGATCGCCTCTCATTCTTCTGAACTTCAATGTGTATAGGCTCAACCTACTCAACCGATCCTCATAAGTCAGCCCCTCATCTCCGGAATCAATCTAGTGAACCTTCTCTGAACAGCCTCCAATGCGAGTATATCCTTCCGTAAATACAGAGACCATAACTGTACGCAGTACCCCAGGAGTGGCCTCACCAATACAAAGATGGGAGGAAGGGCAATGTATGAGGAGGACATAAAGAGGCTGCAGGAGGACATAGACAGGCTAAGTGAGTGGACAAGAATTTGGCTGATGGAGTATAATGTTGGAAAGTGTGAGGTCATGCATTTTGGCAGAAAAAAAATCAAAGAGCAAGTTATTGTTTAAATAGAGAAAGATTGCAAAGTGCTGCAGTACAGCAGGACCTGGAGGTACTTGTGCATAAAACACAAAAGGATAATATGCAGGTACAGCAAGTGATCAGGAAGGCTAATGGTACCTTCGCCTTTATTGCAAAGAGGATGGAGTATAAAAGCAATAAATTTAAGACAGAAATAGACAAGTTTCTTAAACGATAAGGGGTTATGGGGAGTGGGCAGGGAAGTGGAGCTGAGTCCATGATCAGATCAGCCATGATCTTACTGAACGGTGGAGTAGGCTCGAGGAGCCTTATGGCCTACTCCTGTTCCTATTTCTTATGTTCTTATGTAATACCCGATACAGTTGTAGCAGGACTTATCTGCTTTTATACTCTATCCCCCTTGCAGCAAACCCCCACTTTGCCTTCCTGATTACTTGCTGTACTTGCATACTAACTTTTTGTGTTTCATGCACAAGGACCTCCAGGTTTCTCTGTACTGCAGTATTTTGCAATTTTTCTCCATTTAAATTATAATTTGCTTTTCTATTATTTCTGCCAAAGTGGATAACCTCACATTTTCCCATATTATACTCCATCTGCCAAATTTTTGCCCACTCACTTAGACTGTCTTTATCCCTTTGCAGATATTTTATGTCCTCCTCACAATTTGCTTTCCCACCCATCTTTGTATCATCAGCAAACTTGGCTACATTACACTCGGTCCCTTCATCCAAGTCATTAATAGATTGTAAATAGTTGAGGACCCAGCACCGATCCCTGCAGTACCCCACTAGACACTGCCAACCGGAAAATGATCCATTTATCCCGACTCTCTGTTTTCTGTTAACCAATCCTCTATCCATGCGAATATATTACCCCCAACCCCGTGAGGTTTATCTTGTGCAGTAACCTTTTATGTGTCCCCTTATCGAATGCCTTCTGGAAATCCAAATATACCACATCCAGTGGTTCCCCCTTATCCACCCTGCTCGTTACATCCTCAAAGAACGGCAGCAAATTTGTCAAACATGATTTCCCTTTCATAAACCCATGCTGTCTCTGCTTGATTGAATTATGCTTTTCCAAATGTCCCGCTATTGTGTCCTTAATAATGGACTCCAGTATTTTCCCAACGACAGATATTAGGCTAACTGGTCTATAGTTTCTTGCTAGTTGGTGCTGGGGCCTCAACTATTTACAATCTATATTAATGATTTGGGTGAAGAGATCGAGTGTAATGTAGCCAAGGTTGCTGATGATACAAAGATGGGTGGGAAAGCAAGTTGCGAGGAGACAAAAAAATCTGCAAAGGGATATAGCCAGGCAGTGAGTGGGCAAACATTTGGCAGATGGGAGTATAATGTGGGAAAGTGTGAGGTTATCCACTTTGGCAAGAAAAATAAAAAAAACAAATTATTTAAATGGAAATTACAAAATGCTGCTGTACAGAGGGATCTGGGGTCCTTGTGCATGAAACACAAAAAGTTAGCTTGCAGGTACAGCAAATGGAACGTTGGCTTTTATTGCAAAGGGGATGGAGTATAAAAGCAGGGAGTATAAAAACAGGATATTGGCGAAGCCACACCGAGTGTACTGTGTAAAACTTTGGTCTCCTTATTTAAGTAGGGTTATACTTGCATTGGAGGCAGTTCAGAGAACGTTCACTAGGTTGAGGACTGGGAGAAATTTAGAATTCAACAGAGGAGGACGAAGGGTTTAATTAAGAGGGGGAAAATAGACTACGAGAGGAAGCTTGCAGGAAAAATAAAAACTTACTGCAAAAGCTTCTATAAATATGTGAAGGGAAAAAGATTAGTAAAGGCAAACGTAGGTCCCTTGCAGTCAGATTCAGGTGAATTTATAATGGGAACAAAGAAATGGTAGACCAATTGAACCAATACTTCGGTTCTGTCTTCACGAAGGAAGATACAAATAACCTTCCGAATGTACTAGGGGACAGTGGGGTCTAGTGAGAAGGAGGAACTGAAAGATATCCTTATTAGGCGGGAAATTGTGTTAGGGAAATTGATGGGATTAAAGGCCGATAAATCACCGGGGCCTGATAGTCTGCATCCAAAAGTACTTAAGGAAGTGGTCCTAGAAATAGTGGATGCATTGGTGATCATTTTCCAACAGACTCTGGATCAGTTCCTATGGACTGGAGGGTAGCTAATGTAACACCACTTTTTAAAAAAGGGAAAGAGAAAACAGGTAATTATAGACCGGTTAGCCTGACATCAGTAGTGGGGAAAATGTTGGAATCAATCATTAAGGATGAAATAGCAGCGCATTTGGAAAGCAGTGACAGGATCGGTCCAAGTTAGCATGGATTTATGAAAGGGAAATCATGCTTGATGAATCTTCTGGAATTTTTTGAGGATGTAACTAGCAGAGTGGACAAGGAGAACCAGTAGATGTGGTGTATTTGGACTTTCAAAAGGCTTTTGACAAGGTCCCGCACAAGAGATTGGTGTGCAAAATCAAAGTGTATGGTATTGGGGGTAATGTACTGGCGTGGATAGAGAACTGGTTGGCAGACAGGAAGCAGAGAGTCAGGATAAACAAGTCCTTTTCAGAATGGCAGGCAGTGACTAGTGAAGTGCCGCAGGGCTCAGTGCTGGGACCCCAGCTCTTTACAATATACATTAACGATTTAGATGAAGGAATAGAGTGTAATATCTCCAAGTTACTAAACTGGGTGGCGGTGTGAGCCGTGAGGAGGACGCTAAGAGGCTGCAGGGTGACTTGGACAGGTTAGGTGAGTGGGCAAATGCATGGCAGATGCAGTATAATATGGATATATGTGAGGTTATCCATTTTGTGGGCAAAAACACGAAGGCAGAATATTATCTGAATGGGAAAAGGGGAGGTGCGACGAGATCTGGGTGTCATGGTTCATCAGTCACTGAAAGTGGGCACGCAGGTATAACAGGCGGTAAAGAAGGCAAATAGTATGTTGGCCTTTATAGCTAGGGGATTTGAATATAGGAGCAGGGAGGTCTTAATGCAGTTGTACAGGGCCTTCGTGAGGCCTCACCTGGAATATTGTGTTCAGTTTTGGTCTCCTAACTTGAGGAAGGACATTCTTGCTATTGAGCGAGTGCAGCGAAGGTTCACCAGACTGATTCCAGGGATGGCTGGGCTGTCATATGAGGAGAGACTGGATCAACTGGGCCTTTATTCACTGGAGTTTAGAAGGATGAGAGGGGATCTCATAGAAACATATAAGATTCTGACGGGACTGGACAGGCTAGATGCGAGAAGAATGTTCCCGATGTTGGGGAAGTCCAGAACCAGGGGACATAGTCTTAGGATAAGGGGTAGGCCATTTAGGACTGAGATGAGGAGAAACTTCTTCACTCAGAGTTGTTAACCTGTGGAATTTCCTGCCGCGGAGTTGTTGATGCCAGTTCATTGGATATATTCAAGAGGGAGTTAGATGTGGCTCTTGCGGTTAAGGGGATCAAGGGGTATGGAGAAAGCAGGAAAGGGGTACTGAAGGAATGATCAGCCATGATCTTATTGAATGGCGGTGCAGGCTCGAAGGGCCGAATGGCCTACTCCTGCACCTATTTTCTATGTTTCTATGAAGGGGTTGACTTATGAAGGTTGAGCAGGTTGGGCCTATACTCATTGGAGTTAGAAGAATGAGAGTGATATTATTGACATGTATAAGATTCTGAGGGGGCTTGACAGGGTAGATGCAGAGAGGATGTTTCCCCTCGTGGGGGAATTCTAAAAATGGGGACAGTTTCAGAATAATGGGTTTCCCATTTAGAACTGAGATGAGGAGGAATTTCTTCTCTCAGAGGGTTGTAAATCTGTGGAATTTTCTGCCCCAGAGAGGTGCGGATGGAGACAGACAGATTTTTGAGCGATAAGGGAGTGAAGGGTTATGGGGAGCAAAGGGTTATGGGGAGCAGGCAGGGAAGTGGAGCTGAGCCAAGATCAGATCAGCCATGATCCTATTAAATGGTAGAGCAGGCTCGAGGGGCCAAATGGCCCACTCCTGCTCCTATTTCTTATGTTCTTATGTAAAGTGACCCAATAGGTTAGCAATGACATATTGTACAACACAATCGGGAGATTAGTGAAGTTGCCAGATCACCTAATGGAGACATATCACACATTTACACCTCCTTCAATCCAGTTACAACGTAGATCTGATTAAATCTGGGAATAGGAAACGAATTTCCTTCTTGGGAAGTGGAAGGCATTACACATGATAAATATTTAAAAATGGAATGTTATCTTCTAATAGCTTTAAGTGAAACAATCCATCAAGTTGTAGGGAACAAGGAACCTGCAGGAATGCTACAAAAATCTCATCAACTTTCATCTTGTGTACATTGAAGTTCGAGATTTTTTTTTTGTCCCAAAAGTACTGCATTCACAGCTCCATTAATAAATTGGACTTAATCTTTAGTGTGGACTACATTCTTAACTCACCATAACTAGGTGTAGTTATAAGAAGGTGGGATAAATATAAGGTACATTGCTCTGAACATTGTGGGTTAGGTCTTGCACTCATTCACTGACTGGATTATAATAAATGGAACGAGAGATAAGCGAGTGTGTTTCAAAGCTTCAGCACACCGGACAGATCCTCATGACGTTTTAACCCAGGAGTGAAGAATAAGGCGTAGATAAAGACACCAAGATCTCGAACATATTCAGTCACTGTCCCAGTCAAGCTATATTAAGATTATATATTTAATCATGGCCTGTGACTCCAAGTTAGATGGAGATCATTTTAGAAGATATTCAGTCTATATTTAGTGTACAAATAGGAAGGTAGGTATATACGGCACTATGGTAATAGGACACAGAGGGGAGTTACATGGGGAAAAATACAATGCAAAATACTGAGATTTGTTCATATGCGATATATTACAGTATTTTACCCATAGATAATTGTGGAATTTTAAACTGCTAATCCAGTAGTACTTTAGACATATGTTGAAAGTTAGTTGGACAATTATGATGAATGAAATGGTTCTTCAATTAGCACATGAAATTAAAGTGAGAAGGATAATTATGAGATGACATACTATTTTGAACTCAAAAGGAAACTTGTGGTTGTTCATGCATCAAAACATTGTTGGGAATAGATCAAGATGAAATAAGAACATGACGCGTGTTGTGATGAAAAAGGCAGGTTTAGCAGCCAAGGCTAATACTACCCATGTGGAGAGACCAGAATGTGTTTGGAGTCTCATCTATTGAGTACATATTTGAAACTTGGGCCTGCTACATACAATCATCCCTTCATTATGGTTGGAAATTCACGTGCAATGTGCACCCAAAGTTCGGAAATAAACCCCTAGCAAGCGAGGCTCCCTGCCGGAGCTCAAAGTGGAAAAATTACTCCTCAGTTGCTGTGCCCATCAGTGGACACAAAGCAATCAGGTTCCTTGTTCAATGGACCAGTAAATTAACTGATTAAATAAAGTCATGACATCAGTACTGTACTCGGAAGAACTTTTAGAAATCTCTAATTTGTTAAAATCGGCAAACAAACCAACTTAATAATTGTGCCCCATCTAATTATTGGGTTCTATGAGACACAAGTGATATTTGCAATTTAATTTAATTTTCCTCAGACAAAATTCACAGTGTATTCATTCTGCAATTTAAAAAAAATGCATCGTGAATACTTTGTAGCAAAGTCTCATTACAAGACAGCATCTGTGACCAGGTTCTATATTCTGGGCTTGTGGGTAACTACAATGTGATACTGAGCCACATAAAATAGTCAGGTCCTAGATTTAATCTCTGGTCTCTGCCGAGTTGGCTGATCTGAACTCATTGCAGTTGTGGCTTCAGAATCCCCTGGCTAAAGGAAAAAAATGGCAGCTCCTAATCACTGCTCCGGAAGAGGGAAGAAGATTGAAAATAAAATCCAGATAAATGTAATGAGGGGAATTTTTTGAAAATGCTGTTATTTTCAATATCCACATTTACAAACAGAACAGAACGGTTTCAAGAAATGTTGTCAACATTACTTGAAATTTGGTAGACTGATTTCACTATTACATGAACCAAACAAGTTTGATATTTAGAATCTTGTCAATATTGAAGGGGAGGAGGAAGGGAAGAGGAACAGATAGAAAACTTATAAAATGGCTAGTTGCACCTGGAGACAGATCAAAACAATGGTGCAAATTTTAATTTTGTGGGAAATAACTTTTGTCAGGCAAATTAACTTCATCTGAAAGGGACTTGAGCTTTTGGAAATGTTGCATTATGTGCCAACTTTGATTAGCTATTTCCTGTGTGTGTGCATGGGTTATGTTTAAAAAAGGATAGCATATGTTACATCAATACAAAAAAATTATTTTGCTACTCCACCTATCACTATCTGGACTAACTAACATATTAGAGAACCAATGTATGCATAAAATTTATTATTTTTAACAGTAAAAATACATTTAGTGTATTCCTACATCGTTTCCATACCGATCAGACATATTCAGTAATGATGCTTGCTGAGAGGAGTTCAGCTTTTAAAACCGAAAACCTATGCTGATTGACACGAATCTGACTTGGAATACGATCTTAAAATCTCATTGTGAACAGAAGCTGCTGCTTCTGAAGTTCAGTATCCCTTCTACATGTATAATCATTCATTATCTTCATTCTCATTGCTCTGTGTGTGGTATATACTCTGGTTGCGCCTCTTAATTAGTTTTATTCCACTGCTTCCATTCTCATGCTCGTTACTAATTCGTTTCACAGCCTTGGTGTGTGTGCTCTTTCCTTCTCCCTCAGTCATGCTGCTGTCTCCAGACCTGTCCAGTTCCTCGTTTGCAGAGTCCTGTGTCTCATCGGATGACACAATCATAGAATCAGGGAGCTCTCTCACATCAGAGAAATTCGCTGAGTCTATAAAGGGGTGGTCTGGGGAAGGTTCTATGGAATGCGTGCTGAGCTCCCCATTATCATCATCATCATCCTCCAGTGTTATTTCATCTGGATTTATGGAGGAAGAAAGTCCAGAAGTGTCTGTGGTATAATCACTTGGCTCCTCTGGGTTATCAGCACTGTCCATATCATCATCTTCTCCCTCTACAAGACCCTCATCTTCCATCTGTTTCACCTTGGCATTCAGATCAGTGAGGCCAAAGGTGGCACAGAACTCAGTTGTCTGGGGGTTAATCACATGGACAGGTTCTTTTGATCTCTGTGAGTTTGCTGGGTCATAGACAGGGACTGTATGGCTAAAGTTACTGGGGATCTGGAGGTCATGACCTTGCTCTTCCATCAGTTCCCCAATGTCTTCTTCAGACACACTGTAGTCCCACCTGCATCAGAACAGAAGTGATCAATACAATTACCTACAGACAGCACAACTAAATATATCACAACAATACAATCAGAAATAGCAGTGGAAGGGTTAAAACAAAATCTATTTACTTAACTAAACACTCAAGTGTACTTTTAGCAGCTTGGGTTAATTGAACATTTGCTCAATATGAAAATTAGAGGACTTTATTCTTGTAATACAAAGGTGTTCACATACAGACCTTTGAAATACAAGTAAATGAACTGTCAAACAAACTTGTATTTATACAGCACACTTAACATAGTAAACCGTCCCAAGGGGCTTAGCGTTATGAAATAAAATTTGACACCGAGCCGCACAAGGAGAAATTAGGGCAGATGACCAAAAGCTTGGTCAAAGAGGTAGGTCTAAGGGGCAAAGAGAGGTAGAGGCGGAGAGATTTAGGCAGAGAATTCCAGAGCTTAGGGCCTAGGCAGCTAACGGCATGAGCAATTAAAATCAGGGATGCTCAAGAGGCCAGAATTAGAGGATTGCAGATATCTTGGAGGGTTGTGAGGCTGGAGAAGATTACAGAGATCATGAGGGGCGAGGCCATGGAGGGATTTGAAAACAGGGATAAGAATTTTAAAATCAAGGTGTTGCTTCACAGGGAGCCAAATGTAGGTCAGCGAGCACAAGGGTGATGGGTAAGTGGGACTTGGTGCGAATTAGGACACGGGCAGCAGAGTTCTGGATGATCTTAAGTTTACGTAGAGTAGAACGTGGGAGGCCAGCTAGGAGTGCTTTGGAATAGTTTAGTGGTAACAAAGGCATGGATGAGGGTTTCAGTAGCAGATGAGCTGAGGCAGGGGCAGAGTTGGAAAGTGTTACGGAGGTGGAAATAGGCGGTCATGGTTATGAAGTGTATGTGGCCGGAAGCTCATTTCAGGGTCAAATACCACACCAAGGTTGCGTGATCACATATCGCCAAATGCATTCAGGTGGGACTCAAAAATTCAACCTTCAATTGGCAGTGGGTTGGTAAGGGACAGTCCATATTGAGTACCAAACCAATATTGGATTAAGCAAGATGTTCGTACACACGTCAGGGCCATGATTTTATGCCAGCGATGATTAAGATGCACAACAGTAGAAAGTGTTGGAATGCACATACCCTTCACCTCATAATTCCCAGACAACGCAGAATATGGGAAGCTTGAAAACTAATTAATTACATTTCAATGAGTCAATTTAAAAAAGACCCGGGGGTATTACATAGGATATACAGCAGAGAAACAGACCATTCGGCCCAACCAGTCCATGGCGGTGTTTATGCTCCACTTGAGCTTCCTGCAGTCTTTCCTCATCTAAATCTATCAGCATAATCCTCTATTCCCTTCTCCCTCATATGCTTGTCTAGCCTCCCATCTCTGAATATGTGCATTTCTTACACCACTCTCAAATTTTCAGCTTTAAAATGTGTAGATTTCATAAATACAGGATTTTCACAAATATTTGTCCCATTGTAAAATGTGTTCATTCCAATACTGCAAATCGGCTAGACTTACTTTGCATGCAGACAGTTATGTTCTGGCATGTTCCATGTTTTAGAGGTGACATTAATCAAATCATTTGTTGCTTTTAGAATGGCCAGCCATTCGGAATCATACTCAAGGTGATCAGAAGCATTTGTGTCATGCTCAATTTCCAGTATCTAAAGCCAAAAAGGGAAAAAAGAAAAGAAAAGCATGAAAATGCAAATATAGTTTAGCAAAATTGTAAACTATGCTGCAGATAAATAGATACATCTAGAATGTCTAAAGGCAAAACAATCTATAAAATTGTTCTCTTCAACTGACATTTTTATTTAAAGGTTTAGAAAGCAATAGGTTTTATTATTCAATTACTCTACAAGGCTAATTTATCTTTACAACTGTATTATATTTTATTTCAATCCTCTCCAACAACACTGAATGAACCCATGGATTTAACCACACTTTTAAAGTAGCAGAAATAAAGATTTACAAGACATTGTGCTGGTATACTTGTTTCTAATCAAAATGATAACATTGCTGTACAATACCTGCAGAAAATCTCTGTGAGGGAGACATTTATCCAGAGCCAAAAACTTTGTTGCTTTTGGTAGCTGTTCACCATCATTCTTCTGTAAAAAAATGCCAAAAACTTAGAATAAAACTGCCATGGTCAATGACCACGTTAAGGTGGGTCAGTGTATACTTGTAACAAACTTACACCGTGGACCTTGCTCATCAGGGTCTCGGTAAACACAATGGTTTGAATTCGCCTAACTAAAAAAAAATTAATTCTCAATGTGTGCGTCATTGACAAGGCCGGCATTTATTGCCCATCCCTAGTTGCCCTGTATGGCGGTGGTGGGCTGCCTTCTTGAACTGCCGATAGCGATTTGCTACCACTGAATGTCTTGTTAGGCCACTTCAAAGGGAAGTTGAGAGTCAACCACATTGGTGTGGAACTGGAGTCACATATAGGCCAGACCAGGTAAGGACAGCAGGTTTCCTTCTCTATAGGACATTAGTGAATCAGTTGTGTTTTTATAACAACATATTTAATATAGTGCCTTTAACATAGTAAAACGTCCCGAGGTGCTTCACAGGAGCGTTATAAAACAAAATTTGACACGGAGTCACATAAGGAGATATTAGAGCAGATGACCAAAAGCTTGCTCAAAGAGGTTGGTTTTAAGGAGCGTCTTAAAAAGGAGGAAAGAGAGGCGGAGAGGCTTAGGGAGGGAATTCCAGAACTTAGGGCCTAGACAGCTGAAGGCAAGGCCACTGATGTTGGAGCGATTAAAACCTGGGGCGCTCAAGAAGCCAGAATTCGAGGAGCGCCGATATCTTTTTGGTGGGGGGGTTGTGGGGCTGGAGGAGATTACAGAGATAGGGAGGGGCGAGGCCGTGGAGAGATTTGAAAACAAGGATGAGAATTTTAAAATCAATGCATTGCTTAACTGGGAGCCAATGTAGGTCAGCGAGCACAGCAATGATGGGTCAACGGGACTTGATGTTAGGACATGGGCAGCAGAGGTTTGGATGACCTCAAGTTTACGAAGGGTAGAATGTGGGGGGCTGGCCGGGACTGCGTTGGAATAATCAAGCCTAGAGGTAACGAAGGCATGAATGAGAATTTCAGCAACAGATGAGCTGAGGCAGGGGCGGTGTCGGGCAATATTCCGGAGGTGGAAATAGCCGGTTTTAGTGATGGCATGGATATATGGTTGGAAGTTTATCGCGGAGTCAAATGTGACACGAATATTGCGAACAGTCTGGTTCAGCCTCAGACAGTTGTTAGGGAGAGGGATGGAGTCGGTGGCTATGGAACAGATTTTGTGGTGGGGACATTGGCTTCGTTCTTCCCAATACTTAACCGGAGGAAATTTCTGCTCATCCAGTACTGGATGTCGGACAGGCAGTCTGACAATTTAGAGGTTGTGGAGGGATCGAGAGAGGTGGTGGTGAGGTAGAATTGGGTGTCGTCAGTGTATATGTGGAAACTGCCGCTGTGTTTTTGGATGATGTCACCAAGGAGCAGCATGTGGATGAGAAATAGGGGGGGGGCCAAGAATAGATCCTTGGGGGACACCAGAGGTAATGGTGCAGGAGCGGGAATCCGGCAACTTCATGGTCACTTTTATTGATACCAGCTTTTTAAAAATATATAAAAGTGATTTCAAATTCTCAAACAGTCATGGTGGGATTTGAATTTGCATTCTTTGCATTACTAGGCCAGGCCTCGGAATTACTAGTTCAGTAACATAATCACTGCACTATCACACTAAAGAAGGGACTCCTACTCTCTTCCCCTTCTCCCCAATTCACACCAGTCATTGAACCCCTGCCAGAGATTATCCAAAGAGAATAGAAGCAGGTCAGGAACACTGCACCTCACAGTACATGTGAATGAGGTACTGCAGTGCAATCACTCATGTTCAGACAATCATTATTATGGATAAACATAGCTACATGATCAATTACTCCAAACACGTAGGTCATGACGATGGGAGGAGAAATTTCCCAAATTTTGTAGGAATTAAGTATTTAGCAATCAAGATGACATTTCTTAACTATACAAGGCAAACTACCCAAATGTCCTGGAAAATATGGAGAACTGGAGTGATCGCCTGATCACACAAGTAAGAAGAACTGTTATGTTGCAATACCTCTTTCGACATATTGCCAGCATGGATACCTTAATCTCTCTTCAGGAAACTGAAGAAGCATATTGCAATGTTTGCTTGGGCACAGTATAAATGATTGCTGGCTACACTGGTACTGCTCAGCAAGATAGCATTCTTTGCTTCCATTCCTCAATTCAGGTTTCCTAACCCGTTCCAATCGCCCATGCATCTCAATAGTAAACATACTGCTTACAAGTCACACTAGTGCAGCAGGAGTTGGTTTTTGGAGGTTGGGTGAAGGCGCATTATTGGGACTGAGCAGCAGTTTTACTCTGCAAGTGATCTGTAACAGGTCTTCACAGGAGTGGAGTTCTATTTCATTTTTAAAATTTCACAGGTTGGAACTTGGCTGATTCCCCTTCCCAATTTTACATAGGGGAAGGGGAATCAGCCATGTTGAAGAAATGGAAGTTGACAACGTTTACCTCAATGAGTACAAGAATTCAGAAAAAATCTTTAATCAGTAATAATCTTTATTATTGTTTGACCCATCTCATGTCACATCTGATGTCTGACTGTATGATTGCCCGGATACAATGAAACTAACTAGTGCCCACACTGCTGCTTTGGTTGTTGAGGTAATCAACCCAGAATAGGGATCAAACCATAGACCCCCCAACAATCTGTAATCAGCCCAGGCGACAGTAATCCTTTGACCCATCAGGATCGCCTCCAACAGATAAACAAAGAGAAAGTGATTACCTCTCTTCCCCTGAAAAAAAACTTTAAAAAATACCACCCTAATCGTACTGCTTGGCAGGCTGACATAAGAACAAAAGAATTAGGAACAGGAGTAGGCCATCTAACCCCTCGAACCTGCTCCGCCATTCAACAAGATCATGGCTGATCTGGCCGTGGACTCAGCTCCACTTACCCGCCCGCTCCCCGTAACCCTTAATTCCCTTATTGGTTAAAAATCTATCTATCTGTGATTTGAATACATTCAATGAGCTAGCCTCAACTGCTTCCTTGAGCAGAGAATTCCACAGATTCACAACCCTCTGGGAGAAGAAATTCCCTCTCAACTCGATTTTAAATTGGCTCCCCCGTATTTTGAGGCTGTGCCCCCTAGTTCTAGTCTCCCCGACCAGTGGAAACAACCTCTCTGCCTCTATCTTGTCTATCCTTTTCATTATCTTAAATGTTTCTATAAGATCACCCCTCATCCTTCTGAACTCCAACGAGTAAAGACCCAGTCTACTCAATCTATCATCATATGGTAACCCCCTCATCTCCGGAATCAGCCTAGTGAATCGTCTCTGTACCCCATCCAAAGCTAGTATATCCGTCCTTAAGGAAGGTGACCAAAACTGCATGCAGTACTCCAGGCGCGGCCTCACCAATGCCCTGTACAGTTGCAGCAGGACCTCCCTGCTTTTGTCAACGGTTATAGCCACCAGTATCATAGAATCGAATAGCACAGATGGGGGGCATTCGGCCCCTCGTGCCTGTGCTGGCTGTTTGAAAGAGCTATCCAATTAGTTCCATTCCCCTGCTCTTTCTCCATAGCCCTGCATTTTTTTCCATTTAAGTATACATCCAATTCCCTTTTGAAAGTTAACAACCTTGACAAACATATATCTATTTTTTTTTTTTTAAGTACGAGAAATATGTGTCAAATTTCATATACCCTTGCTTCCTCCCCATCCTCAATAAAAAAAAGTGTATTTGTAGAGTTCCATTAGCCCTAGAAAATAAACCGGTTTATGCCATATTGGTAAACTCCAGAATTTTGCTTCTACTGGAGATTCTGTGCAAACATTAATTACAAAACTCAATCCACATTTTGAGAATAAAAGCAAACTCCTAAATAAAACACTAAATGTCCTAATTTTCATAATGAATCAATGTGATAATGAAGAGGCTGCTGTTAGCAGACACATTTGCTTTTCACCAACTGCAGTCTCGCTTCTCCAGTTTCACACCGCAAACAACAAATATCATTCTTTTCTATAACATGTAAGTAAAAAAAGTGTGAGGAAACAGAGTCTGCACTTTTCTTCTCTCATTGCTTACCGGATGCTGCATTAAAGCTGCAAACTTCACGTGCAGATGTGCTGCAAACCAATAGGAAGGTTTGAGGTGCTGCAGGAGCTCTGTAGCTGCAGGACTCCCCAAGGTATTAGCCTCCACCTCTGGGCGGAAAAAAGCCTTCATCTTAAGAAGTTGTTTTTTGTTACCATAGTGATAGATACCTCGTGGCCAGTCATGCGACAGGAAGACGTCCAGGTGTTGTTTTAACTGCAAATAAGAAAGAGGAGCGATAATGAGAAAAGTACTTAAAAGAAAATTACTGACTACAACGTGTTTGGGTTAGATGAACAGCTTTTTCTTATTTTATTTGTCAAGCCAGTTTTAGCACTGCAGTTAAACAAGTAGGTTTGTTTGGCACATTTATTTTGAAGGTCTTCCATGGCTTGGTCCAAGACTGAGACCAAATGCAGCCCATGAGCTCGTTCAGCAGGCCTGTGGTTCATTTCTTCTTTACATGCTGGTGTGCAATGCAGATATATTACAAATAACCAAGGAAGGCACATGGTTTATTACCCTTTTAATATCACATATTAAATTGCTTGCATTTCTTATGAATGGGAAGCTTGCAGTTTGGCGTAATCCTATGCAACTCACTCATTGATTATGGCAATAAGGATCTGGCCCCCTGCTCCAAAGGTTGGGCACTGCTGATTTTGAGGCAAGTTTATGCTGATGATTCCTCACTTGTCAAATTCACAATCTGAACCAGACTATCGAGTGACTTGCTCATATTGAGGTGGGACACTTCTTCCATGGGAATTGAGGAACCCTCCCACCATACCAAAATAAAGATAAACTGGTGAGTCAAGGCACTTTGCCGGTCTAGACCTCCTGCTAGTAGTGGGTTACTAGACAGAATCAGTCGGGGCCCATGGTCAATTCATCTAGCTACCAATTTAACTGGCAAATGGGAAGACCTAGAAAATATGATAAAATAATTTACTCTTGAACTTTGTTCCCTGGCCTCGATTAGCACAAAGAGCACCAGTTATTTTGGGCAATTATTTAATCAGCAATGTCTTTCGGGCACTAAGAAAGAAGATTGCAGGTTTGAAACCCGAAGTCCGGACAGACTCAAGATAAATTCCAGATGCATTTCTTGCTAAAATTAAAAAGCCCTGTAACCAGAAGTAAGTCAGGCAACTGCAGACTTACAGAACAGGAAATGCTTGCAAAAGGTATTACCAACTGTACCACATCTAGCAAACAAGAACATTCCTATACTAATTTAAGGATGTTACAGGAAATGGTTACACTTAGTTTGTTGTAAAACAAGTTATATAGAGTAAACTAAAAAGTTAAAAGCTAGGAATAAGTAAATAAATATTGTAACAGAATAACAGATCAAATGACCAAAATACATGGTAATGACATACACAGCACTAATTTTTCTAACCTGCTTCAGTTTGAAGACTTCAATATTTCTGACATGATATGCACTCCGTATTGTCTGCCCATTGTATGGTGGATACTCAAAATGACCTGGATACAATGAAAATCACACGTGATAGAGCTTTAATTTAATAGAAATTAATATATGTATTAGATTACTTTATTATACTCCACAAAACCCAATATGTTGCCCATCACACGGAAAAAAAGTCAGAGATGCATTTCAGATTAATCTGTAACATGACTTCATATCAATTTTATATTAAACTTGGTTCCATTGATTGGAGTTAACGCTCCCACCAAATTTATAAAGAAGATAAAAAAAATGCATCATTTTTGAACCTGTATTATTCAGTACAAAATAACTTTCTGTAATTAAGCCTTCAGACATTTATTTTGCACAAAAATGATGGGCTCACAGCAACTTTTAGTTGGATTCACTATTTGGAAACTGTGTTTTAGCAAGTTACATCAATTTACCTTTTCTGTAGTCGTGTGGCTTAAAAATACCAGAGAGTCCTCCTATACGTACACCACGGTACTTCACCACGCCAGCATACCCTAGAAACAAATAACAAATTTGTTACTGTTTCTGGGAAGCACTCGTTACATTCACATTTTCAGGCACAGTTTAAAGGTGAGGCCGTTAAAGCTGCAGCATCCCACCACAACCTTTATTATTCATACCTTGTTACAAGAAAAATAAATATTAGCTAGTTATCTCAAATCATTGCCACTGTCATATTCAAATTCCTTGCCTTTTTAGGCAGTATAATTAATATAAAGTAAAAGGGACTATACATTCACATTGGCTCTGCATAGCTTGTTGTCAAATCTTAGATGATGCAGACAGTATTGTTATTCTTCCTAACCCTCCCACCACATGCAAAATACTTGGAGTACATCACCTAGACTTTTGTCGGCTCACAATTTAAAGCTAATTTTAAACCTGCTTTTATTTATAAATGCACATTTTTAAACATAATTTCAAAAGCAAAGTTACTTTTGAGAGACTAAAGTTCTCAGCATGAACAGGTTATTAAAAAAATTATAGACAACAATTTAAAGTTGAGGACATTACTCTGTGATTTACCGATCCTTAAAAATAATCTTGCTTCCATCTTTTCAAAGAAAGTACAATATGATCATATCTTAGCTAAAATTAGGAAACAATTAATTGGAATATTATCAGATAAAACATTGGGCTCAAAGCCTAGATTTGTTGCAATATATTGATATATTGTATAAAAACTTCAATAGTTTAATACCTAGGTAGTAAATGTTTGGTGCCACCCATCCTCCATATGGTAACTCCTGTAAATGATTAGAAGCTTCGTGATTGCCTCCTATGAAGATGGTGAGAACCGAGGCTTTCTTTTCTCCAGAGTAATATCTACATTTAACAATGCAACACCGTTTAATTTTACAAACATAGAAACATAGAAAATAGGTGCAGGAGCAGGCCATTCAGCCCTTCTAGCCTGCACCGCCATTCAACGAGTTCATGGCTGAACATGAAACTTCAGTACCCACTTCCTGCTTTCACGCCATACCCCTTGATCCCCCGAGTACTAAGGACTTCATCTAACTCCCTTTTGAATATATTTAGTGAATTGGCCTCAACTACTTCCTGTGGTAGAGAATTCCACAGGTTCACCACTCTCTGGGTGAAGAAGTTTCTCCTTATCTCGGTCCTAAATGGCTTACCCCTTATCCTTAGACTGTGACCCCTGGTTCTGGACTTCCCCAACATTGGGAACATTCTTCCTGCATCCAACCTGTCCAAACCCGTCAGAATTTTAAACGTTTCTATGAGGTCCCCTCTCACTCTTCTGAACTCCAGTGAATACAAGCCCAGTTGATTCAGTCTTTCTTGATAGGTCAGTCCCACCATCCCGGGAATCAGTCTGGTGAATCTTCGCTGCACTCCCTCAACAGCAAGTATGTCCTTCCTCAAGTTAGGAGACCAAAACTGTACACAATACTCCAGGTGTGGCCTCACCAAGGCCCTGTACAACTGTAGCAACACCTCCCTGCCCCTGTACTCAAATCCCCTCGCTATGAAGGCCAACATGCCATTTGCTTTCTTAACCGCCTGCTGTACCTGCATGCCAACCTTCAATGACTGATGTACCATGACACCCAGGTCTCGTTGCACCTTCCCTTTTCCTAATCTGTCACCATTCAGATAATAGTCTGTCTCTCTGTTTTTACCACCAAAGTGGATAACCTCACATTTATCCACATTATACTTCATCTGCCACGCATTTGCCCACTCACCTAACCTATCCAAGTCACTCTGTAGCCTCATAGCATCCTCCTCGCAGCTCACACTGCCACCCAACTTAGTGTCATCCGCAAATTTGGAGATACTACATTTAATCCCTTCGTCTAAATCATTAATGTATAATGTAAACAGCTGGGGCCCCAGCACAGAACCCTGCGGTACCCCACTAGTCACTGCCTGCCATTCCGAAAAGTACCCATTTACTCCTACTCTTTGCTTCCTGTCTGACAACCAGTTCTCAATCCACGTCAGCACACTACCCCCAATCCCATGTGCTTTAACTTTGCACATTAATCTCCTGTGTGGGACCTTGTCGAAAGCCTTCTGAAAGTCCAAATATACCACATCAACTGGTACTCCTTTGTCCACTTTATTGGAAACATCCTCAAAAAATTCCAGAAGATTTGTCAAGCATGATCTCCCTTTTACAAATCCATGCTGACTTGGACCTATCATGTCACCATTTTCCAAATGCGCTGCTATGACATCCTTAATAATTGATTCCATCATTTTACCCACTACTGAGGTCAGGCTGACCGGTCTATAATTCCCTGTTTTCTCTCTCCCTCCTTTTTTAAAAAGTGGGGTTACATTGGCTACCCTCCACTCGATAGGAACTGATCCAGAGTCAATGGAATGTTGGAAAATGACTGTCAATGCATCCGCTATTTCCAAGGCCACCTCCTTAAGTACTCTGGGATGCAGTCCATCAGGCCCTGGGGATTTATCGGCCTTCAATCCCATCAATTTCCCCAACACAATTTCCCGACTAATAAAGATTTCCCTCAGTTCCTCCTCTTTAATAGACCCTCTGACCACTTTTATATCCGGAAGGTTGTTTGTGTCCTCCTTAGTGAATACTGAACCAAAGTACTTGTTCAATTGGTCTGCCATTTCTTTGTTCCCCGTTATGACTTCCCCTGATTCTGACTGCAGGGGACCTACGTTTGTTTTTACTAACCTCTTTCTCTTTACATACCTATAGAAACTTTTGCAATCCGCCTTAATGTTCCCTGCAAGCTTCTTCTCGTACTCCATTTTCCCTGCCCTAATCAAACCCTTTGTCCTCCTCTGCTGAGTTCTAAATTTCTCCCAGTCCTCAGGTTCGCTGCTATTTCTGGCCAATTTGTATGCCACTTCCTTGGCTTTAATACTATCCCTGATTTCCCTAGATAGCCACGGTTGAGCCACCTTCCCTTTTTTATTTTTACGCCAGACAGGAATGTACAATTGTTGTAATTCATCCATGCGTTCTCTAAATGTCTGCCATTGCCCATCCACAGTCAACCCCTTAAGTATCATTAGCCAATCTATCTTAGCCAATTCATGCCTCATACCTTCAAAGTTACCCTTCTTTAAGTTCTGGACCATGGTCTCTGAATTAACTGTTTCATTCTCCATCCTAATGCAGAATTCCACCATATTATGGTCACTCTTCCCCAAGGGGCCTCGCACAATGAGATTGCTAATTAATCCTCTCTCATTACACAACACCCAGTCTAAGATGGCCTCCCCCCTAGTTGGTTCCTCGACATATTGGTCTAGAAAACCATCCCTTATGCATTCCAGGAAATCCTCCTCCACCGTATTGCTTCCAGTTTGGCTAGCCCAATCTATGTGCATATTAAAGTCACCCATTATAACTGCTGCACCTTTATTGCATGCACTCCTAATTTCCTGTTTGATGCCCTCCCCAACATCACTACTACTGTTTGGAGGTCTGTACACAACTCCCACTAACGATTTTTGCCCTTTAGTGTTCTGCAGCTCCACCCATATAGATTCCACATCATCCAAGCTAATGTCTTTCCTAACTATTGCATTAATCTCCTCTTTAACCAGTAATGCTACCCCACCTCCTTTTCCTTTTATTCTATCCTTCCTGAATGTTGAATACCCCTGGATGTTGAGTTCCCAGCCCTGATCATCCTGGAGCCACGTCTCCGTAATCCCAATCACATCATATTTGTTAACATCTATTTGCACAATTAATTCATCCACCTTATTGCGGATACTCCTTGCATTAAGACACAAAGCCTTCAGGCTTGTTTTTTTAACACCCTTTGTCCTTTTAGAATTTTGCTGTACAGTGGCCCTTTTTGTTCTTTGCCTTGGGTTTCTCTGCCCTCCACTTTTCCTCATCTCCTTTCTGTCTTTTGCTTTTGCTTCCTTTTTGTCTCCCTCTGTCTCCCTGTATAGGTTCCCATCCCCCTGCAATATTAGTTTAACTCCTCCCCAACAGCACTAGCAAACACTCCCCCTAGGACATTGGTTCCGGACCTGCCCAGGTGCAGACCGTCCGGTTTGTACTGGTCCCACCTCCCCCAGAACCGGTTCCAATGCCCCAAGAATTTGAATCCCTCCCTGCTGCACCACTGCTCAAGCCATGTATTCATCTGCGCTATCCTGCGATTCCTACTCTGACTAGCACGTGGCACTGGTAGCAATCCCGAGATTACTACTTTTGAGGTCCTACTTTTTAATTTAGCTCCTAGCTCCTTAAATTCTTTTCGTAGGACCTCATCCCTTTTTTTACCTATGTCGTTGGTACCAATGTGCACCACGACAACTGGCTGTTCTCCCTCCCATTTCAGAATGTCCTGCACCCGCTCCGAGACATCCTTGACCCTTGCACCAGGGAGGCAACATACCATCCTGGAGTCTCGGTTGCGTCCGCAGAAACGCCTATCTATTCCCCTCACCATCGAATCCCCTATCACTATCGCGCTCCCACTCTTTTTCCTGCCCTCCTTTGCAGCAGAGCCACCTACGGTGCCATGAACTTGGCTGCTGCTGCCCTCCCCTGATGAGTCATCCTCCCCAACAGTACTCAAAGCAGTGTATCTGTTTTGCAGGGGGATGACCACAGGGGACTCCTGCACTATCTTTCTTGCACTGCTCTTCCTGTTGGTCTTCCATTCCATATCTGGCTGTGGACCCTTCTCCTGCGGTAAGACCAACTCACTACACGTGATACTCACGTCATTCTCAGCATCGTGGATGCTCCAGAGTGAATCCACCTTCAGCTCCAATTCTGCAACGCGGACCGTCAAGAGCTCGAGGCGGATACACTTCCCACACACGTAGTCGTCAGGGACACCGGAAGTGTCCCCGAGTTCCCACATGGTACAGGAGGAGCATATCACATGACTGAGCTCTCCTGCCATGTCTTAACCTTAGATACCCTTAAATTGGTAATAACAATGTTATAGTTCACTTACTGATATAAAAAATAAAAGAAAAGCTACTCACCCAACACCAGCCAATCACTTACCCCATTGGCTGTGACGTCACTTTTTGATTACTTTCTACTTCTATTTTGCTTTCTCTCCCGCTGTAGCTGCACCGGTATGCTTTTGATAGGTCGCTCCCCTCTCACCAACTGCCGCTGGCTCGATCTCCCGCTGGGCTTTTGATAGGTCGCTCCCCTCTCACCAACTGCCGCTGGCTCGATCTCCCGCTGGGCTTTTGATAGGTCGCTCCCCTCTCACCAACTGCCGCTGGCTCGATCTCCCGCTGGGCTTTTGATAGGTCGCTCCCCTCTCACCAACTGCCGCTGGCTCGATCTCCCGCTGGGCTTTTGATAGGTCGCTCCCCTCTCACCAACTGCCGCTGGCTCGATCTCCCGCTGGGCTTTTGACAGGTCGCTCCCCTCTCACCAACTGCCGCTGGCTCGATCTCCCGCTGGGCTTTTGACAGGTCGCTCCCCTCTCACCAACTGCCGCTGGCTCTCGATCTCCCGCTGGGCTTTTGACAGGTCGCTCCCCTCTCACCAACTGCCGCTGGCTCTCGATCTCCCGCTGGGCTTTTGACAGGTCGCTCCCCTCTCACCAACAATATATTTTATACAACAAAGTTAAGAAACAAAAGTGATAACATTTTGCTGGTTCGTTACATTTTTCCATCAGGTATAAAAACTCTCGATGGATAAACAAGTTTTACATTACAAACAGAAATTAATGCAAATGCTCACTACAGGAAACATTGGAACAGAGCAGCTTAAAAGGTGGGACTCAATCTTAATTTATAAACAATTAATGAGAGTTCAGTTTAGAAAAGGACAAAGAAACAGAACTTGTGATATAAAAGAATGACCTTGAACATCTACTTACTTGTAGAAAGTTTGCATGTGTCTGTATTTAATGGGGACAGCCATGGAATTCATGTCAGCTTCATTCCTGACTGCTTGAAAATCTCCACAGCACAACAAGAGGTCCACCTTAACATTGTCCTTTTTCTCTAAAAACTGAATACTCTCATAGATTTTGTCCAGTTCACCATGGCAGCAACCTTCTACTGCTACCTTCATTGTAACAGTGTGTAACAGCTTGCACTACAAGTTCCGATGAGCTGGGTGTCTTTATGAGCAATTTCCCTTCCTGGGTGCTATTTACTGACCCAATTAAACTACCATTGACTCTGAAATTAAAGAAAGGGCAATATTCATTAATTACTGAAGTTAAACTTAAAGAAATATACATACATACATATATTATATATATTTAATACAGCTTTAAGTCTTTTCTTGCAGGTTGTTGAATAAATAGTTAATTAAGAGACTCAAAAACAGTATGCAGTTATAAATGTAATCTTAAAAGGCTATTTGAAAATGGAATTGGGTGTTAAGATATGACTGCTTAAATTCAGACAGTGAAATATGTACAACTGTTAGTGCTCTATTCAGCCTGGATTCTGAACTAAGCTATTAAAACAAAGTACAGGTATAACTAACTCAATCTTCACTAATAGCTTAACTAACCAGAATTAAAAAATAGCAATACAAGCCTAGTCCTACAGATCATAAATAAGTAGAAGACATGCAGGTATATGTCTCAATTACATGCTGTAAAAAATAACACAATCATTTGTTAATGAAATAAAATGCAAGTAAATAAATCCTAAAAACCAGGAATAAAATACAATTTATAGATCTGTAAACTTAGGGGGTGGGGAGGGAAGAGGGGTGAGAATTTAACATTCCTGTACAGTTAATGATATTTCAAAGCATGGGAAATGATTTAAATAATACTCAAACTGCATCTCTAAATGGTAACTCAGCTACTTTAGAGCCATTACTTCAAATTATATGTTTTTAGATCCAGTTTTGAGACTTCAAATCCAGGTAGATAACACACCAGCATCTCTACTAAATGAGTTAATCGATACTTGTATACAAGTTTGATAGACATACTTCAGAAAGACAAGTTACAATATTCAAACAGGGCTACATTTTGTGTAGCTAGTCACAGGCGAAGCGTGACTGAACACCAACATCCTGTAAGAAAACCTGTCCAATTGGGATGGTCAACTCACAAACGTGAAATAGTCATTGCAGTAGCTGTAAAAAGGTGCAAGGAAGAAAAACTAGAATTTTACCCAACTTACCTTCCAGGAACTATGCACAAATATCTTGTGTTTGTGTCCAAAAAAGTCATAATAAATAAAAATTAATTCATATTAATTTCAAGTGCAATAGAACTCCTGCTACCTCACCAAGCTTGCTATTTGAACATGGGTGGGTTGAGCAAGCTGCAATTTTCATTCCTGGTTATCTGTAGCAAGGACCTTATAATATAATAGATTCACTGAATCCATCACTTGAGTTAAGCCAGCCCTGGACTTAATTGACTGATTACCCAATTCTAAAAATTGATATATAGTCAAAATAAACAAATATAGCTGCCCGTTCAACTTCTTTTTAAAAAGTTCTGAAAATCTCATCCCTACTAAAAGCATTATTGGAAAGAATTCACTGGGGGCTATCACTCTCCAGTGCCAAGCCTTAATAGCAATTATTCACGTGAACCAGCTATTTGACCACGGTGGGGTTCATAACCAAGCCTGATTGTTCTTGTTTGGCATCCATGCATTCACACATAGAAACATAGAAAATAGGTGCAGGAGTAGGCCATTCAGCCCTTCGAGTCTGCACCACCATTCAATAAGATCATGGCCGATCATTCCCTCAGTACCCCTTTCCTGCTTTCTCTCCATACTCCTTGATCCCTTTAGCCGTAAGGGCCATATCTAATTCCCTCTTGAATATATCCAATGAACTGGCATCAACAACTCTCTGCGGTAGGGAATTCCACAGGTTAACAACTCTCAGTGAAGAAGTTTCTCCTCATCTCAGTCCTACCCCTTATCCTAAGACTGTATCCCCTGGTTCTGGACTTCCCCAACATCAAGGACATTCTTCCCGCATCTAACCTGTCCAGTCCCATAAGAATCTTATATGTTTCTATGAGATCCCCTCTCATCCTTCTAAACTCCAGTGTATAAAGGCCCAGTTGATCCAGTCTCTCTCCTCATATGTCAGTCCAGCCATCCCAGGAATCAGTCTGGTGAACCTTCGCTGCACTCCCTCAATAGCAAGAACGTCATTCCTCAGAACATGTCCAGCAGGAGTAATTTAATGGCAATCAGGAGCAGATACCTATGCCAATTATCTTCTCCCTAACCCACAGAAACTTAAGCCAATTGCAGCACACAACCTAGCAGAGATTAGCAAACTGCAGAAAGAGATCGGAGCAGCAACCCAGCTCATGTGTTTGGTTCAGCGACATGCTGGATGAATCATCGCAAGCCAGATTTTTAAAAGTTAAAAAACATTTGTTAAGAATGATTGAAAGTTACAAGCGGACAATGTAAATGGAAAAAAATCTTGGCACAGGATGTAAAATTCTGTGTGATGAGTCTGATCCAATGGTCTAGCTTATAATTAGAGCAAAGAGCATGGGATAACTTTCAGTGAAATTAAATTTTTCTGTCCTGACTTTCCAAGCAAAAAGAAACACAAAATGCAGAAACAGAATGAAGTTTGTGATCCTGTCAAAACATCATTAGAAACAATTCTAGTTATTTATAAATAAACATTTCACAAAAATAAAATCACTGGAGTTCACCGTCTTCAGAGCAACTTTACAAAAACATCTGTCTATCATTACCAATAGAACAGACACACAACCAGGTGGCACTTGTACACCCAGAGCTGCTGACAGGGGAACGTTATAAGTCAGATTTATGATCAGAACCAGAGGCCAGAACCAGAAATTTAAACACAACATATTATTTTCAGGGCTGTTAAAATCAGGGAGATGTTAGGAGTGAGATTTACAAGGAGTGTCCACGGAGATGTATAACTAAATAAAAAGCTACTGTTAGATCTAAAATTAAACACAGCAGCTCTTTTACATTATTAAAAAAAATGTCCTCCACTCCTGAGGGTGTTGAGCCTTTGTGCAACCTTACCCAGCAATCACCCTCCAATAAATCACTGGTGGCCATGATTCATCACGTGTGAGCCTAGAGGTGGGCTATTTGACTACTGGGGACAGCCTGTGCTGCCATATGCGCTTCTACCTCTTATTGGGGGGAGGGTTAAGGCGCCTCTTGGATCACGGATAATGTCGGGCGGCCGGAACTGAAGAAGCGGCTCCTCAGGCCCAAGGCCACAGTAACTGCACTGACGCGTAGCCGGAGCTTCAATCTGCCGCTCATTACCTGCTGGCATTCGGTACGCCACCGACTGCTGGGAGCTCCGCCCGACCCGCCGAGCGTGGCAGCGACAAGACGCGCAATCACCCGGTCCCGACCCGACCCAACTTGACCAACCGCCAGCTCGGCGCACACGGCGCATGTGCCTCTCCCACTCCTTTCCCAGCACAGCGCAGGCGCTGCTCCCTCCCCAGCACAGCGCATGTGCCTCTCCCACTCCTTCCCCAGCACAGCGCATGTGCCTGCGCCTGCGCCACTCCTTCCCGAGCACAGCGCCTGCGCTGCTCCCTCCCTGCACGGCGCATGCGCCGCCCCCCACCCCTCCCCATTCAAGTAAACTCAGTGCACGGCGCGCCGCAACATTCAACACTTTCAACCAGAGCAAAGAAAGAGAGGAGAGGGAGAGAGACAATAACTAAACAAAAACCGATCTGCAAATCATCGCAAATAGATGTATATTACCACAAAAAAGTACAATTGTACAAAAAAAGTCTCCAAGCAATAATTTGCAGTTTATCCGAATCTGCTGCTAATGGATAAGGTAAATATAAATAATTCAAAGCCTCACTTTCGATAAATTTGGTGCGAGAGTTTTTTGGGGAAAAAAACGACGAAACAAAACAAATAAAGCGGCCGGCCGGCCGCCGGGCGCGGTGTGAAGTGTGCCATGTGAGGGCCGCGCGGTTTATTGTGCGGGTGTGGAAAGTGCGGTGCCGGGCCCGGCCAGGCTCGGGCAGCTCTGCCTGCGGCTGAAGATGGCGTGTCTGCTGGAGGCCCCGATCCGGATGAGCGTGCTCTCGGTGAGTATATAACCCGCCCTCCTCCTCCTCCCCTTAGGGGCCCTGAGCGGAGGGCCGGAGTGTCTGCTGTGAGGCGGCGGTGTTTCCGTGGCCGGCCCGGCTGCAGGTGGTGTGTTGAACGCGAGTCTCTCCGGCCTGGGCCTCATGTTATTTACAGTAAACCTCCCCCTTCTTAAAGTACCGGCCAGGCTAGGCCAGAATCCCCGCATTTCACTAATCGTTTCATACACGAGCTGCATGGCTGCAAATCTGGTTTAATTATATGTAACCCTTGACATTGTGGCATGTATTTTTAAATATATTTCATGTATGTGTATCCCTTATAATTGGATTCGTCCGGACAGAGAAAACCTTTTTACTCATTCCGCATCCATGTTCGCACTCGTTCTACAGCGGCCGCCCCTTTAAATCGTAAAGGAGTCGCAATTCCTTTAATTCAGAAACCAGTAGCTGATGATGTAGACGTAGTTTAATCTGCCAACCATATAGTTTGTTTCAAAGAGAGTTTTCACCGTGTAAGTCATCATCATCATGGACAATCCCTCGAATCGAGGATGACTTCCACGTCAAAAAGGTCACAGGTGTTTCAATGAAGGACCTAAAATTCCAGGTCCCGAACTAAATCTTGAAGGGTGGAAGATGCCTGTACTTGGATTTTAAAAAAAAATGTGTGGTGACCGTTGCACACCAGCCACCATATGGGTTTGACAGAGCTAGGTCTTGGTCCAGTGGCAAGGATTAACCAAGACGACTGGAGACCAGCTCTGCTGCATGGACCTAGTGCGCACACATATCGCAGTGTGGGCTGGTCCGTGCTGCCCCTGGGCCCTCGCCTCTCCTGGGCCACAATCACATTCCTCTACGAACTCCTACCGCTCCTTTGCCCGACCTCGCCGCTCCTGCTGTACCTGCCCACGCTCCAATCACCGACCTGGATCTTGATGACATCCCTCTTCACTGCCGTTGCTCTCCTGCTCCAGTACGTACTGCTCCCTGGAGTGGTATGCCGCCATGCTGCTCCTTCCACTCCCCGGCCTGCTCCGATGGTGCTGCATTACAACAGTGATTACACTTCAAAAGTACATAATTGGCTGTAAAGTCATAAAATACACTATATAAATACAATTTTTTTATAGTTTAAACGTACTTGTGTTTCTACAAACTTTTGAGGTATTTCCAGTACCTAATGTATCTGCCTTCATTGCACTGACATTTTAGTAATAATGAAAGACTGCCACTTAAATTATTCCACATCCCAGTGACTTCAGTGGAGAAAATTAGCAATTAGATTTAAATTTTTGCAAACATTTCAATATGCGGATTGTCAAAACTGTTGCTATATCTGCAAAGAAATCTTAAGCATAAAATTTAGCAGCAAGAATTTTGAGAGTCCCCTGATCAATTGTTTGGTGGCAAAGTGAACTCTTAGCAGTGTGATGCATCTAAGAACATAAGAATAAGAACAGGAGTAGGCCATATGACCCCTCGAGCCTGCTCCGCCATTTAATACGATCGTGGCTGATCCGATCATGGACTCAGCTCCACTTCCTTGCCTGCTCCCCATAACCCCTTATTCCCTTATCGTTTAAGAAACTATCTATTTCTGTCTTAAATTTATTCAATGTCCCAGCTTCCACAGCTCTCTGAGGCAGCGAATTCCACAGATGCACAACCCTTTTGACACAAGAAATTTCTCCTCATCTCAGTTTTAAATGGGCGGCCCCTTATTCTAAGATCATGCCCTCTAGTTCTAGTCTTCCCCCATCAGTGGAAACATCCTCTCTGCATCCACCTTGTCAAACCACCTCATAATCTTATACGTTTCATTAAGATCACCTCTCATTCTTCTGAATTCCAATGAGTAGAGGCCGAACCTACTCAACCCTTCCTCATAAGTCAACACCCTCTTCTCCGGAATCAACCTAGTGAACCTTCTCTGAACTGCCTCCAAAACAAGTATATTTGAGGATGTAACAAACAGGGTGGATAAAGGGGAACCAGTGGATGTGGAGTATTTGGACTTCCAGAAGGCATTTGACAAGGTGCCACATAAAAGGTTACTGCACAAGATAAAAGTTCATGGGGTTGGGGGTAATACATGAGGATAGAAGATTGGCTAACTAACAGGGAACAGAGAATCGGGATAAAATGGTTCATTCTCTGGTTGGCAACCAGTAACTAGTGGGGTGCCGCAGGGATCAGTGCTGGGACCCCAACTATTTACAATCTATATTAACGACTTGGAAGAAGGGACTGAGTGTAACATAGCCAAGTTTGCTGATGATACAAAGATGGGAGGAAAAGCAATGTGTGAGGAGGACACAAAAAAATCTGCAAAAGGATACACAGGCTAAGTGAGTGGGCAAAAATTTGGAGTATAATGTCAAAGTGTGAGGTCATGCACTTTGGCAGACAAAATCAAAGAACAAGTTATTATTTAAATGGAGAAAGATTGCAAAGTACAATGTGACCTGGGGGTACTTGTGCATGAAACACAAAAGGATAGTATGCAGGTACAGCAAGTGATCAGGAAGGCCAATGGTATCTTGGCCTTTATTGCAAAGGGGATGGAGTATAAAAGCAGGGAAGTCTTGCTACAGCTGTATAAAGGTATTGGTGAGGCCACACCTGGAATACTGCGTGTAGTTTTGGTTTCCATATTTACGAAAGGATATTCTTGCTTTGGAGGCGGTTCAGAGAAGGTTCACTAGGTTGGTTCCGGGGATGAGGATGTTGACTTGTGAAGAAAGGTTGCGTAGGTTGGGCCTCTACTCATTGGAGTTCAAAAGAATGAGAGGTGATTTTATCGAAACATATAAGATTATGAGGGGGTTTGACAAGGTGGATGCAGAGAGGATATTTCCACTGATGGGGGAGACTAGAACTCAAGGGTATGATCTTAGAATAAGGGGCCACGCATTTAAAACAGAGATGAGGAGAAATTTCTTTGTGTTGTAAATCTGTGGAATTTGCTGCCTCGGAGAGCTGTGGAAGCTGGGACATTGAATAAATTTAAGACAGAAATAGCCAGTTTCTTAAATGATAAGGGGTTATGGGGAGCGGGCAGGGAAGTGGAGCTGAGTCCATGATCAGATCAGCCATGATCTTATTGAATGGCGGAGCAGGCTCGAGGGGCCGTATGGCCTCCTACTTTTCCTATTTCTTATGTTCTTATGTTCTACGAAATCTACAATAATATGAAAGAGGAGTGTAACACCATTCTGTAAACAATCATGGAATAAACTCCCAGCTAAAACTAACTGTACAATTAACTCTCCAAGCTAACAGTGTCAGCTGTGGCTCAGTGGGTAGCACTCTCGCCTCTGAGTCAGAAGGTTGTGGGTTCAAAGACCCACTCCAGGGACTTGAGCACAAAAAAAATCTAAGTTGACATTCCAGTGTACTACTGATTGAGTGCTGCATTGTTAAGAGGTGCTGTCTTTCAGATGAGACGTTAAACCGAGGCCCTGTCTGCTCTCAAGTGGATGTAAAAGATCCCATGGCACTATTTCGAAGAAAAGCAACCACAACAGTGACTACCCTCCAAAAGTACTTCATTGGCTATAAAGCGCTTTGACATGTCCGGTGGTGGTGAAAAGCACTATATAAATCCAAGTCCTTCTATCGGTCCTACTTATATAGTGCCTTTTAGGACCACCGCATGTCCCAAAGCGCTTTATAGCTAATGAAGTACTTTTGAAGTGTAGTCACTGTTAGAATGTAGGAAACATGTCAGCCAACTTGTGCATAGCAAGCTCGCACAAACAGTAATGTGATAATGACCAGATAATCTTTTGTTTTTAGTGATGTTGATTGAGGGATAAATACTGGCCAGGACACCGGGGATAACTCCCTTGCTCTTCTTCGTTCACCTGAGAGTGGGTGGTTTAAAGTCTTATCCAGAAGACGGCGCCTCCGACAGTGCAGAACTTCCTCAGTGCTGTACTGGAGTGTCAGCCTAGATTTTGTGCTCCAGTCCCTGGAGTGAGTGTTAACCCACTACCTTCTGACTCCGAGGCCAGGGTTCCCTCACAACCCCTAACTTAGCCACGGCTGTAAATGATCAAAGGTTATAGAACATGTTCGTGATGAAGATGTCATGCTAAGGAAGTCAGGTTAGGGTTTTCTTTGCTTTTGAGGGTAGGAGAATCTCTTGGAACACTTCCTTCAGAGATTTTATGTGTTGGGTAGTCTACAATGGAACTGGTTGTGAAAGAAATGTGCTTGATCAGCTCGAAGGGCCGAATGGCCTACTCCTGCACCTATTTTCTATGTTTCCTATTTTCTATGAATGGCCTTATCTTGTTCCATGTATTTTATTTAGTGATGAACTGAGACTTTTTAATTTCTGAGAACATAAGAAACACTAGAACCTAATGTAGTTAACGACTAAGTCTTCAAATGTTTGTCACCTGGTACTTTAGGCTTTGCTTTTATAGTTTGTGAATCGGATTGCATGATGACTACTCCAATGGGTTTAATTTGTTCTGTTCTTAGCACTGGCTAACATGTTTTCATAAATTCCTGTTATTTTAATACTGCTAATCCATTTATTTTAAAATACCACTGGCAAAAAAATTTACCGATGTGAAAACACTAAATGAATCCCACTGGTGTCTATTTGTAATGTAAAAGGGAAGAAATAGTCACATTTAAGAGGGAGATTTGAAATTTTGAGAGTTTAATACATTATTGATTTGAGATGTATATAAAGCTTATGCATGATTACTATTATGTATTTAAAACATCAGATGCTGAAATGTTGTCTTTTTGTTCTTGATTACTGTTTTTTGGTAGGATGCAGCATAGTTGGGTGGCTGAAAAGAGATTGGAGCAGGTGTTCCAGGCAATGTAGTATTTATTATAGAAAGGTGTTACTGTTGGGTCAGATTAGATTCAACCTTTGTTAAAGTTTCAAAATAATTTTTATAACTTTAGTGCTATTCGAGGCCAAAATTGGGTCAAATGTTTCAGTTTTTCAAAAGAATGTACTGATCCTTTATGGTAACCCAGCTGCAGATTACTGTGTAAAGACATTTCTCCTAACCCAGTGTTGTCCAGTACATTAGCCACATGTGGCCAATTGTAATTGTGTGTATGATGTTTACTACTAACGTTAGTGCCATAAGCAGGCTGGGGCCATTAGAGGGAGCAGCGTGTGGTGGCATGTCACTTCAGGGAGCAGCATGTGCTGCTGCAGGAGGGTGACTGCTGATTGCAGTACGGGCAGGTACAGCAGGAGCAGCGAGGTCAGGGCGAAGGAGCGGCAAGAGTTTGTAGAGGGATGTGATCGGGGCCCAGAAGAGGCGAGGACCATGGGGCAGCACGGGCCAGACTACACTGTGATTGTGCATGCACTAGGTCCGTGCAGCAGAGCTGGTCTCCAGTCGGCTTGGTTAATCCTTGCCACTAGACCAAGACCTAGCTCTGTCAAGCCCGTGTGGTGGCTGGGGTGCAATGGCCACCACATGCTCAAAAAAAAACATGCACAGGCGCCTTCCACCCTTCAGGATGTAGTTCGGGATCCGGAATATAATTGAAACACCTGTGAACTCAATCCGTCCTCGGCGTCGAAGCAACTCATCCTCGTTTCGAGGAACTCCCAATGATAGTGCATGTGGTTAAAGTGGTGTAGCCATGCCAGCTTTATATTGGACAATTCTCTTGGTGATCATTTTCATTGATTCATCATCAAACTCATCAACCAGAGGAAATTGTCTTTCCCTTTTCACTATCAAACATATCGTTTTTTTTTTTAAACCTCTTCAATTCTTAAATCAACTCCTCACCCCTGCTTCTCAAGGCTGTCCTCAACTATAGTTTCCCATCCTCAGTGATGAAATATGTTGTTTTGGCTTTAATGTTCTTTCTATAATGTGGCACCCAAAATTGCACACAGTAATCTTAACTGTGACTGAATCACTTCTGTATGAATTTATCATTACTTATTTACTCTTGAACTCATTGCCCCTATTTATCTCCTTGCACGCGCAACTTCAGGAAGTTTGTATTTGAGCCCATAGGGCTCGGTTTAGCCACACCTA
Source organism: Pristiophorus japonicus (assembly GCF_044704955.1). Classification (NCBI taxonomy): domain Eukaryota; kingdom Metazoa; phylum Chordata; class Chondrichthyes; family Pristiophoridae; genus Pristiophorus; species Pristiophorus japonicus. The sequence goes on along the minus strand of NC_091979.1, from coordinate 159,008,841 downwards.
AAAGTGTCTTTTCATTGACTGAAAACCCCTATTCATTGTTTTTCCAGCAAAATGTATTAACTCCCATTTATCCGCTTTAAATTGCTCCGATCACTTGTCTACCTGTCTTACGAACCCGTCTTTCACTCATCCCGCCCCCCCCCTCTCTTCCCCCCTCCCCTCTTCTTCCCCCCCTCCCCTCTTCTTCCCCCCCTCCCCCTCTTCTTCCCCCCCTCCCCTCTTCTTCCCCCCCTCCCCTCTTCTTCCCCCCCTCCCCTCTTCTTCCCCCCCTCCCCTCTTCTTCCCCCCTCCCCTCTTCTTCCCCCCCTCCCCTCTTCTTCCCCCCCTCCCCTCTTCTTCCCCCCCTCCCCTCTTCTTCCCCCCCTCCCCTCTTCTTCCCCCCCTCCCCTCTTCTTCCCCCCCTCCCCTCTTCTTCCCCCCCTCCCCTCTTCTTCCCCCCCTCCCCTCTTCTTCCCCCCCTCCCCTCTTCTTCCCCCCCTCCCCTCTTCTTCCCCCCCTCCCCTCTTCTTCCCCCCCTCCCCTCTTCTTCCCCCCCTCCCCCTCTTCTTCCCCCCCTCCCCTCTTCTTCCCCCCCTCCCCTCTTCTTCCCCCCCTCCCCTCTTCTTCCCCCCCTCCCCTCTTCTTCCCCCCCTCCCCTCTTCTTCCCCCCCTCCCCTCTTCTTCCCCCCC